>NW_026635878.1:0-19797 GCF_028554395.1 Pezoporus wallicus | reverse complement strand
TTTCCATGATTTTCCCTATTTTTCCATGGTTTTCCCTATTTTTCCCATGGTTTTCCCTATTTTTCCATGGATGTTTTCCCTATTTTTCTCCATGATTTTTCTCATGATTTTTTCATGGTTTTCCCAATTTTTTCCATGGTTTTCCCTATTTTTCCATGGTTTTCCCTATTTTTCCATGGATTTCCCGATTTTCCCATGGTTTTCCTTTCTTTTTCCATAGTTTTCCTTTCTTTTCCCATGGTTTGGCACGAATTTTCCATGGATTTCCCAATTTTCCATGAATTTCCCGATTTTTTCCATGGTTTTCCTTCTTTTTCCACGGTTTGGCATGGGTTTTCCATGGATTTCCCTAATTGCACACAGTTTTCCATGGATTTCCCTGTTTTTTTCCAGGGTTTTCCATGGTTTGACATGGGTTTTCCATGGATTTCCCTGCTTTTCCATGGATTTCCTTATTTTAACATGGTTTTTTCCATGGATTTCCCTAGTTTTTTCAGGGTTTTCCATGGATTTCCCCATTTTTTTCCAGGGTTTTCTATGGGTTTTCCATGGATTTCCATGGTTTCCATGGCTTGGCATGGGTTTTCCATAAATTTCCCTGTTTTTTCCAGGGTTTTTCCCATGGATTTCCTTCTTTTTCCATAGTTTAACATGGGTTTTCCATGGATTTCCTTCTTTTAACATGGTTTTCCATGGGTTTCCAATGGGTTTTCCATGGATTTCCCTCTTTTAACATGGTTTTCCATGGATTTCCCTCTTTTAACATGCTTTTCCTTGGGTTTTCCAATGGGTTTTCCATGGATTTCCCTCTTTTAACACGGTTTTCCATGGATTTCCCTCTTTTAACATGGTTTTCCATGGATTTCCTTCTTTTAACATGGTTTTCCATGGGTTTCCAATGGGTTTTCCATGGATTTCCCTCTTTTAACATGGGTTTTCCATGGATTTCCCTCTTTTAACATGGTTTTCCATGGATTTCCTTCTTTTAACATGATTTTCCATGGGTTTCCAATGGGTTTTCCATGGATTTCCTTCTTTTAACATGGGTTTTCCATGGATTTCCCTCTTTTAACATGGTTTTCCATGGATTTCCTTCTTTTAACATGGTTTTCCATGGGTTTCCAATGGGTTTTCCATGGATTTCCCTCTTTTAACATGGGTTTCTCATGGATTTCCTTCTTTTAACATGGTTTTCCATGGGTTTCCAATGGGTTTTCCATGGATTTCCTTCTTCTAACATGGTTTTCCATGGGTTTCCAATGGGTTTTCCATGGATTTCCCTCTTTTAACATGATTTTCCATGGATTTCCTTCTTTTAACATGGTTTTCCATGGGTTTCCAATGGGTTTTCCATGGATTTCCTTCTTTTATCCATGGTTTTCCATGGCTCGACAGGCTTTCTCCATGGTTTGCCATGGGTTCACGTTCTCCCCGAGTTTTCCATGGATTTCCCCCCGTTTTCCATGGATTTCCCCCCGTTTTCCATGGTTTTTTTTACGCTTTTCCATATTTCCCACGATTTTCCACCGTTTTCCATGGTTTTCCAAGCATTTTCCATGCTTTCCCATTTTTCCCCCCACGTTTTTCCTCTGCTTCTCCACCCGTTTCCCATGGTTTTCCATGCTTTTCCATCATTTCCCATGGATTCCCCCCCCTTCAAGTTTCGATTGGATTTTCCACGATTTTCCACCGTTTCCTCTGGTTTTTCCATGCTTTTCCCATGGTTTTCCATGCTTTTTCCACGCTTTTCCATGATTTTTCCATGGATTTCAGGGCCGTTTCCCCCCCCCCAACACCCACCTCCCCTCTTTCCCTAAACCCCATGGGAAAATAACCTCTCTTTCTGTCGGGAATAGCAAAATAAAGGGGGAATTTTTCGGGATTCCAAGGAAAAAAAACCGGGAATTCTTTGCCACCGTCATTCCTGGGTCAAAAAAAGGCAGTTTTGGGTAAAAAAGGCTTCATTTTTTGGGGGGGCTCTTCTTGGGCTTCCCAATAGGAGTGGGAAGCACTGATTGATTCCCAATCCATCCCGGAATGCATCCCAAGGGATGCTGGGTCCTATTCCTCAGCCAATAGGAGTGGGAAACACTGATTGATTCCTGATCCATCCCACAGCGCATCCCAAGGGATGCTGGGTCCTAGCCCTCAGCCAATAGGAGTGGGAGGCACTGATTGATTCCCAATCCATCCCTGCTTCCGGAATGCATCCCAAGGGATCTGATGTCCTAGGCCTCAGCCAATAGGAGTGGGAGGCACTGATTGATTCCCAATCCATCCCTGCTTCCGGAATGCATCCCAAGGGATCTGATGTCCTATTCCTCAGCCAATGGGAGTGGGAAGCACTGATTGATTCCCAATCCATCCTGGGATGCATCCCAAGGGATCTGATGTCCTATTCCTCAGCCAATAGGAGTGGGAGGCACTGATTGATTCCCAATCCATCCCTGCTTCCGGAATGCATCCCAAGGGATCTGATGTCCTATTCCTCAACCAATAGGAGTGGGAGGCACTGATTGATTCCCGATCCATCCCAGAATGCATCCCAAGGGATGCTGGGTCCTAGCGCTCAGCCAATAGGAGTGGGAGGCACTGATTGATTCCTGGTCCATCCCACAGCGCATCCCAAGGGATGCTGGGTCCTATTCCTCAGCCAATAGGAGTGGGAAGCACTGATTGATTCCAATCCATCCCGGAATGCATCCCAAGGGATGCTGGGTCCTAGCCCTCAGCCAATAGGAGTGGGAAGCACTGATTGATTCCCGATCCATCCCACAGCGCATCCCAAGGGATGCTGGGTCCTAGCCCTCAGCCAATAGGAGTGGGAAGCACTGATTGATTCCCAATCCATCCCTGCTTCCGGAATGCATCCCAAGGGATGCTGGGTCCGAGCGCTCAGCCAATAGGAGTGGGAGGCACTGATTGATTCCCGACCCATCCCTGCTCCAAGCCTTGGGAATTCGGATGGGCAAAGCCCGGAGGCATATCCCAAAGGATGGAAAAGGAAGAAGGGAGGAGGGGGGGGGATTTTTCCCATTGGAATTCCGGCCCTTTATCCCAAGCTTTCCTTTGGGATGGCTGCTGGTGCTTCCCGCAGGCCATTCCCATGGGGAATCCTTGCTTATTCCCCTCTTCAGGGCTCTCCTTCGGCCTCATCCCGGGTGGTTTCCCATGGAATTCCCTCTTGGAAAAGGCTGGATGCGGATGGAGCTCTTGGCTTCCCATGGGATGCCGGCGGCGTTCCAAGGGGTTTGGGGCCGCAAAACCAATCCCATTCCCAATCCCAATCCCATTCCCATGCCCAGCAGGCAATGGAATGATGGGAATGCCGGGATGCGATGATTCCAGAGCTCGGGAATGCCGTTCCAACCCCCCCCCCCCCCCTTTTCCATTGAGTGCAAGGGACGCAGCTAAGGCTCGGAGGGGAAGAGGAAGAAGGAAGGAGGAAGGGGGCCCAGCCCCAAATCCCATCCGGTATTCCCAAGGTTTCCCTTGATCCCAATGGGAATGCTCTCAGCAGCATCCCCCTCCTCTTCCTCCTTCAATGGGGACATCGGAAGGCACAGCGGTTAAGGTTGGGATGGGAATGGGGGGGGGACACCTTAAATCCCATGGGATCCATTCCCAAGAAAAGGGGAGAAAGGGGAAAAATTGGGATATACCCCCCCCCCCCCCCCTTGTTTCCCCTATGGAAAGCATGGAAAATGCCCCTTTTCCCTATGGAAAACAGAGGGGGGGGGGGGGCACGGAGGAGCCCAGCATTCCCAATCCATGCAGTGATCCCGGTATTCCCATCGGCTCTCCCCTCTGCATCTCTCTCTATGTCCATTGGAGGAGCTCCCCGCCTCCTCGCCAGCAGCATCCAATGGGAAGGGCGAGGCGGGAACGGGGCGGGATTAGGGGTAGGATGCTCCGGATCCAAGGAATCGGGAATTTCGGATGGGAAAGGGAAGGGGGGGGGTCTTTTATCTGAAGTACACTTGGTCATTATTGCAAAATTCCAAGGGTTTTCCATCTTTTTTTTTTGGGTGTCCCCCCCTCCCCCAATTCCCATGGAATATTCCCAGTTTTTTTTCACCCCTCCCCATTCCATTATTTTTCCAGCCCGGAATGCTCTGGGATTTGAGGCACAGCGCAAAAAAGAGAGCTGCATTAAGGTTAAAGGGGGGTAAAAGTTGGGGGTCAGGGGGTTTGGGGGTGTCCCCCCCCCCCCCCCATACACACACACCCCACATCTCCTCGTGCCCACCATGGGTGAAGTCTTCCGCCGTGGGGCAGGAGCGTCGGCATTCCAAGCGTCGGGAATGCCGGCCCGGCGGGCGTCCGTGGGGCTGGGGAAGGGGGAAGTTGGGGGGGGGGGATGTGGGGCAGGGGATGGGGGAATGGGGGGATACAGCTCTTAAGGAAGTGGGTTCTTGCTTCTGTGGGGCAAGGTGGACCTAGGGGGAGAAGGGAAGGGGTTAGGGGGAGAGAGCAAGGGGGGAGGAGGATGATGATGATGATGATGGATGATGATGGATGATGATGATGGATGATGATGGATGATGGATGATGATGGATGATGATGGTGATGGATGATGATGGATGCTGATGGATGATGATGGATGGATGGATGATGATGGATGCTGATGGATGATGATGATGGATGATGATGGATGATGATGGATGATGATGGTGATGATGATGATGAGGATGGATGATGGATGATGATGATGATGGTGATGATGGTGATGGATGATGATGGATGCTGATGGATGATGATGGATGGATGGATGATGATGGATGATGATGGTGATGATGATGATGATGATGATGGATGATGATGATGGATGATGATGGATGATGATGGATGATGGATGATGATGGATGATGATGGATGATGATGATGGATGATGGATGATGATGGTGATGATGGTGATGATGATGATGATGATGGATGATGATGATGGTGATGATGGATGCTGATGGATGATGATGGATGATGATGATGATGATGGATGATGATGATGATGGATGATGATGGAAGATGGATGATGATGGATGATGATGGTGATGGATGATGATGGATGATGATGGTGATGGATGATGATGGATGATGATGGATGATGATGATGATGATGGATGATGATGATGATGGATGATGATGGAGATGATGATGGATGATGATGATGGATGATGATGATGATGGATGATGATGGATGGGTGATGGATGGATGGATGATGATGGATGATGATGATGATGATGGATGATGATGATGATGATGATGGATGATGATGATGATGGATGATGATGGATGATGATGATGGTGATGATGATGATGATGATGATGGATGATGATGATGGATGATGATGGATGATGATGGATGATGATGGATGATGATGATGATGATGGATGATGATGATGGATGATGATGGATGATGATGGATGATGATGGTGATGATGATGATGATGAGGATGGATGATGGATGATGATGATGATGGTGATGATGGTGATGGATGATGATGGATGATGATGGATGATGATGATGATGGATGATGATGGATGATGATGGATGATGATGATGGATGATGGATGATGATGGTGATGATGGTGATGATGATGATGATGATGGATGATGATGATGGTGATGATGGATGCTGATGGATGATGATGGATGATGATGATGGATGATGATGGAAGATGGATGATGATGGATGATGATGGTGATGGATGATGATGATGGATGCTGATGGATGATGATGGATGCTGATGGATGGATGGATGATGATGGATGCTGATGGATGATGATGATGGATGATGGTGATGATGATGGATGATGATGGTGATGATGATGATGATGAGGATGGATGATGGATGATGGATGGATGATGATGGATGATGATGGATGATGATGATGGATGATGATGGATGCTGATGGATGATGATGATGGATGATGGTGATGATGATGGATGATGATGGATGATGATGGATTGATGATGGATGATGATGGATGATGATGGATGATGGATGATGATGGATGATGATGGATGGATGATGATGGATGATGATGGATGATGATGATGGATGATGGATGATGATGGTGATGATGGTGATGATGATGATGATGATGGATGATGATGATGGTGATGATGGATGCTGATGGATGATGATGGATGATGGATGATGATGGATGATGGATGATGATGGATGATGATGGTGATGGATGATGATGGATGCTGATGGATGATGATGGATGGATGGATGATGATGGATGCTGATGGATGATGATGATGGATGATGGATGATGATGGTGATGATGGTGATGATGATGATGATGATGGATGATGGATGATGGATGGATGATGATGGATGGATGCTGATGGATGATGGATGATGATGGATAAGGGATGGATGCTGATGGATGCTGATGGATGGATGCTGATGGATGGATGCTGATGGATGATGATGATGGGTGCTGATGCATGATGGATGCTGATGGATGATGATGGTGATGATGGTGATGATGATGATGGATGGATGGATGGATGATGATGATGGATGATGGATGATGATGATGATGATGGATGGATGGATGGATGGATGCTGATGGATGGATGATGGATGGATGGATGATGGATGGATGATGATGGATGATGATGATGGATGGATGATGATGGATGGATGATGATGGATGATGATGATGGATGGATGATGATGATGGTGATGATGATGGATGATGATGGATGATGATGATAGATGGATGATGATGGATGATGATGATGGATGATGATGATGGATGGTGATGGATGGATGATGATGGATGGATGGATGATGGATGATGGATGCTGATGGATGCTGATGATGGATGCTGATGGATGGATGATGGATGGATGATGATGGATGCTGATGGATGGATGGATGGATGATGGATGGATGGATGATGATGGATGGATGATGATGGATGGATGCTGATGGATGGATGATGATGGATGCTGATGGATGGATGGATGGATGATGATGATGGATGATGGATGGATGATGATGGATGGATGGATGATGATGGATGGATGGATGATGATGGATGGATGATGATGGATGGATGCTGATGGATGGATGGATGATGATGATGGATGCTGATGGATGATGATGATGGATGATGATGGATGATGCTGATGGATGATGGTGATGATGATGTACGATGGATGATGGATGGATGATGATGGATGGATGATGATGGATGGATGATGATGGATGGATGATGATGATGGATGATGATGGATGCTGATGGATGATGGATGCTGATGGATGCTGATGGATGCTGATGGATGCTGATGGATGCTGATGGATGGATGCTGATGGATGCTGGATGATGGATGGATGATGGATGGATACTGATGCTGGATGCTGACGGACACACGGACGGAAACATGGATACCCCACCCCCAGCCTTGCCTTTTTACATCTGTCCCATGTGATTGGAAGCATCTCCCATGCCGGGATGGGGCCCCGCCAAGGAGAGCGATGAGGCGGATCCGAGGAGATGGATTCTCTTCTTCCCGTCTCTTCAGGCACGCCGCCTTGGGATTCAGGTTCCTCTCTGGTGGGATGGAAGGGGAAAGGGGGGATGAAAGGCATCGATACGGCGGGGGGAAGGGGGTTCCGTAGGGAATGGGTGGGATGGGGGGTGGATGATGATGGATGGATGATGGATGGATGATGGATGGATGGATGATGGATGGATGGTGGATGGATGATGGATGGATGATGGATAAGGGATGGATGATGGATGGATGATGGATGGATGATGGTGGATGGATGATGATGGATGGATGATGATGGATGGATGATGGATGATGGATGGATGATGGATAAGGGATGGATGATGATGGATGGATGATGGATGATGGATGGATGATGGATAAGGGATGGATGATGATGGATGGATGATGGAGGGCTGATGGATAAGGGATGATGATGGATGGATGATGGATGGATGGATGGATGATGGATGGATGGATGGATGATGGATGGATGGATGGATGGATGATGATGGATGGATGATGGATGGATGGATGGATGATGGATGGATGGATGGATGGATGGATGGATGGATGGATGGATGGATGGATGATGATGGTGGATGATGGATGGATGGATGGATGGATGGGATGGATGGATGGTGGATGGATGGTTGATGGATGGATGGATGATGGATGGATGATGGATGGATGGGTGATGATGGATGGATGATGGATAAGGGATGGATGATGGATGGATGGATGATGGATAAGGGATGGATGATGGATGGATGGGATGGATGATGGATAAGGGATGGATGATGATGGATGGATGGTGGATAAGGGATGGATGATGGATGGATGATGGATAACGGATGGATGATGAGGGATGGATGATGGATGGATGGATGGTGGATAAGGGATGGATGATGGATGGATGATGGATGGATGATGGATAAGGGATGATGATGGATGGATGATGGATAAGGGATGGATGATGGATAAGGGATGGATGATGGAGAAGGGATGATGATGGATGGATGATGGATGATGATGGATGGATGATGGACAAGGGATGGATGATGATGGATGGATGATGGATAAGGGATGGATGATGGATGGATGATGGGTAAGGGATGATGATGGATGGATGGATGGATGATGGATGGATGATGGATAAGGGATGATGATGCATGGATGAAGATGGATGGATTGGGGATGGATGACAATGGATGGATGGATGATGATGGATGGATGAATAATGGATAGATGATGAAGAATGGATGATAATGGATGGATGGATAATGGATAAGGGATGATGACAGATGATGGATAAGGGATGGCACTGGATGGATGGATGGATGATGGATGGATGATGGAGAAGGGATGATACAAGATGAATGGAAGGTGAATGGATGATCACGGATGGATCACGGATGGATGATGATGCACGATGAATGCCTGATGCAGGCCAACAGACGACCAACATCCACCCATCAACGAACCCCAACCCAACCCAACCCAACCCAACTCAACCCAACCCAACCCAACTCAACCCAACCCAACCCAACCCAACTCAACCCAACCCAACCCAACCCAACCCAACTCAACCCAACCCAACCCAACCCAACCCAACTCAACCCAACCCAACCCAACTCAACCCCACCCAACTCAACCCAACTCAACCCAACTCAACCCAACCCAACTCAACCCAACCCAATTCAACCCAACCCAAACAAATTCAACCCAACCCAACTCAACCCAACCCAACACAACCCAACCCAACTCATCCCAACCCAACCCATCCCAACCCAACCCAACCCAACTCAAACCATCCCAACGCAACCCAACCCAACCCAACTCAACCCAACCCAACCCAACTCAACCCAACCCAACCAAACCCAACCCAACCCAACTCAACCCAACCCAACCCAACTCAACCCAACTCAACCCAACCCAACCCAACCCAACTCAACCCAACCCAACCCAACTTAACCCAATCCAGCTCAACCCAACCCAACTCAACCCAACTCAACCCAACTCAACTCAACCCAACCCAACCCAACTCTACCCAACCCATCCCAACCCAACCCAACCTAACCCAACTCAACCCAACCCAACTCAACCCAACCCAACCCAACCCAATCCAACTCAACCCAACCCAACCCAACCCAACTCATCCCAACCCAACTCAACCCAACCCAACTCAACCCAACCCAACCCAACTCAACCCAACCCAACCCAAACCAACTCAACTCAACCCAACTGAACCCAACCCAACTCAACCCAACTCAACCCAATTCAACCCAACCCAACTCAACCCAACTCAACTCAATCCAACTCAACCCAACCCAACTCAACCCAACTCAACCCAACTCAACCCAACCCAACCCAACCCAACTCAACCCAACCCAACCCAACCCAACCCAACTCAACCCAACTCAACCGAACCCAACTCAACCCAACCCAACCCAACCCAACCCAACCCAACTCAACCCAACCCAACCCAACTTAACCCAATCCAGCTCAACCCAACCCAACCCAACCCAACACAAACCAACTCAACCCAACCCAACTCAACACAACTCAACCCAACCCAACTCAACCCAACCCAACCAACCCAACACAACCCAACTCAACCCAACCCAACACAACCCAACACAACCCAACCCAACCCAACTCAACCCAGCTCAACCCAACACATCTCAAACCAACTCAACCCAACCCAACTCAACCCAACCCAACTCAACTCAACCCAACCCAACTCAACCCAACCCAACCCAACTCAACCCAAACTCAACCCAACCCAACTCAACCCAACCCAACCCAACTCAACCCAACCCAACCCAACTCAACCCAACCCAACTCAACCCAACTCAACCAACCCAACCCAACCCAACCCAACTCAACCCAACCCAACCCAACTCAACCCAACCCAACCCAAACCAACTCAACTCAACCCAACTGAACCCAACCCAACTCAACCCAACTCAACCCAATTCAACCCAACCCAACTCAACCCAACTCAACTCAATCCAACTCAACCCAACCCAACTCAACCAAATCAACCCAACTCAACCCAACCCAACCCAACCCAACTCAACCCAACCCAACCCAACCCAACCCAACTCAACCCAACTCAACCCAACCCAACTCAACCCAACTCAACCGAACACAACACAACCCAACCCAACCCAACTCAACCCAACTCAACCCAACCCAACCCAACCCAACTCAACCCAACCCAACCCAACTTAACCCAATCCAGCTCAACCCAACCCAACCCAACCCAACTCAACCCAACTCAACCCAACCCAACTCAACACAACTCAACCCAACCCAACTCAACCCAACCCAACCAACCCAACTCAACCCAACTCAACCCAACCCAACTCAACCCAACTCAACCCAACCCAACCCAACTCAACCCAGCTCAACCCAACCCAGCTCAACCCAACTCAACCCAACCCAACTCAACCCAACCCAACCCAACTCAACCCAACCCAACTCAACCCAACCCAACCCAACCCAACTCAACCCAACTCAACCCAACCCAACTCAACCCAACCCAACCCAACTCAACCCAACCCAACCCAACTCAACCCAACCCAACTCAACCCAACTCAACCAACCCAACCCAACCCAACCCAACTCAACCCAACCCAACCCAACTCAACCCAACCCAACTCAACCCAACCCAACCCAACCCAACTCAACCCAATCCAACTCAACCCAACCCAACCCAACCCAACCCAACTCAACCCAACTCAACCCAACCCAACCCAACCCAACACACCCCGCACTTGCTGCTCCAGGCTGAGGATGACGGCCACGGCCTGGTGCAGGATGAGCAGCTTGGTTTGGGGCTTGTCGCTCTTGAGATGCAGCTGCACCATGCGGCCCAGCTCCTTGAAGGCCTCGTTGATGTCCCGCACGCGGAGGCGCTCGCGGGCGTTGTTGGCCATGCGCCGTTCCTTCTCCCGCTCGGCTTTCTGCTCCGGGGTCAGGTCCTCGTCGTCGTTGGTGCTGCAATGGGGTTGGGGTTTGGGGGGGGGGGGACATAAAGGGGATTCCAATGGAGGTTCCAATGGGGAATCGCCCATTGAGTCCATTGTGATGTCACTATGGAGAGAGGAACCCATTGGGAATGGGGCATCTTCCATTGACTCCATTCAAGGGTCTCCATGGAGCAAGGAACCCATTGGGAATGGGGCATCTTCCATTGATGCCGTTCTGATGCCACCATGGAGCAAGGCTCCCATTGGGAATGGGGCATCACCCATTGACTCCATTCAAGGGTCTCGATGGAGCGAGGAACCCATTGGGAATGGGGCATCTCCCATTGACTCCATTCTGATGCCACCATGGAGCAAGGAACCCACTGGGAATGGGGCATCTCCCATTGACTCCATTCAAGGGTCTCCATGGAGAGAGGAACCCATTGGGAATGGGGCATCTTCCATTGACCCCATTCAAGGGGCTCCATGGAGAGAGGAACCCATTGGGAATGGGGCATCTTCCATTGACTCCATTCAAGGGGCTCCATGGAGAGAGGAACCCATTGGGAATGGGGCATCTTCCATTGACCCCATTCAAGGGGCTCCATGGAGAGAGGAACCCATTGGGAATGGGGCATCTTCCATTGACTCCATTCAAGGGGCTCCATGGAGAGAGGAACCCATTGGGAATGGGGCATCTCCCATTGACTCCATTCAAGGGGCTCCATGGAGAGAGGAACCCATTGGGAATGGGGCATCTTCCATTGACTCCATTCAAGGGGCTCCATGGAGAGGAACCCATTGGGAATGGGGCATCTTCCATTGACCCCATTCAAGGGGCTCCATGGAGAGAGGAACCCATTGGGAATGGGGCATCTTCCATTGACTCCATTCAAGGGGCTCCATGGAGCAAGGAACCCATTGGGAATGGGGCATCTTCCATTGACTCCATTCAAGGGGCTCCATGGAGAGAGGAACCCATTGGGAATGGGGCATCTTCCATTGACTCCATTCAAGGGGCTCCATGGAGAGAGGAACCCATTGGGAATGGGGCATCTTCCATTGACTCCATTCAAGGGGCTCCATGGAGAGGAACCCATTGGGAATGGGGCATCTTCCATTGACCCCATTCAAGGGGCTCAATGGAGAGAGGAACCCATTGGGAATGGGGCATCTCCCATTGACTCCATTCTGATGCCACCATGGAGCAAGGAACCCATTGGGAATGGGGCATCTCCCATTGACTCCATTCAAGGGGCTCCATGGAGAGAGGAACCCATTGGGAATGGGGCATCTTCCATTGACTCCATTCAAGGGGCTCCATGGAGAGAGGAACCCATTGGGAATGGGGCATCTTCCATTGACTCCATTCAAGGGGCTCCATGGAGAGAGGAACCCATTGGGAATGGGGCATCTTCCATTGACTCCATTCAAGGGGCTCCATGGAGAGGAACCCATTGGGAATGGGGCATCTTCCATTGACCCCATTCAAGGGTCTCGATGGAGCGAGGAACCCATTGGGAATGGGGCATCTCCCATTGACTCCATTCTGATGCCACCATGGAGCAAGGAACCCATTGGGAATGGGGCATCTCCCATTGACTCCATTCAAGGGGCTCCATGGAGAGAGGAACCCATTGGGAATGGGGCATCTTCCATTGACTCCATTCAAGGGGCTCCATGGAGAGAGGAACCCATTGGGAATGGGGCATCTTCCATTGACTCCATTCAAGGGGCTCCATGGAGAGGAACCCATTGGGAATGGGGCATCTTCCATTGACCCCATTCAAGGGGCTCAATGGAGAGAGGAACCCATTGGGAATGGGGCATCTTCCATTGACCCCATTCAAGGGGCTCAATGGAGAGAGGAACCCATTGGGAATGGGGCATCTTCCATTGACCCCATTCAAGGGGCTCCATGGAGCAAGGAACCCATTGGGAATGGGGCATCTTCCATTGACCCCATTCAAGGGGCTCCATGGAGAGAGGAACCCATTGGGAATGGGGCATCTTCCATTGACCCCATTCAAGGGGCTCCATGGAGAGAGGATCCCATTGGGAATGGGGCATCTTCCATTGACTCCATTCAAGGGGCTCCATGGAGAGGAACCCATTGGGAATGGGGCATCTTCCATTGACCCCATTCAAGGGTCTCGATGGAGCGAGGAACCCATTGGGAATGGGGCATCTCCCATTGACTCCATTCTGATGCCACCATGGAGCAAGGAACCCATTGGGAATGGGGCATCTTCCATTGACCCCATTCAAGGGGCTCCATGGAGAGAGGAACCCATTGGGAATGGGGCATCTTCCATTGACTCCATTCAAGGGTCTCCATGGAGAGAGGAACCCATTGGGAATGGGGCATCACCCATGGACCCCATTCTCCTGCCCCATAGAGCAAGGATCCCATTGGGAATGCGGCATCAGCCACTGACTCCATTCTCCTGCCCCATAGAGCAAGGACCCATTGCCCTAAAAACTGGGATATTCCCAACGTTGGGAATGGCCTGGCCTTTGGAACATCAGGGAAGTCAGGGATGGATGGGATCCAGCATCCTTTGGTACCCAAACCTCCCGCATCCTTTGGTACCCAAACCTCCCGCATCCTTTGCTCCCCAAACCTCCCGCATCCTTTGGTACCCAAACCTCCCGCATCCTTTGGTACCCAAACCTCCCGCATCCTTTGGTTCCCAAACCTCCCGCATCCTTTGGTACCCAAACCTCCCGCATCCTTTGCTCCCCAAACCTTCTCCATCCTTTGGTACCCAAACCTCCTGCATCCTTTGGTACCCAAACCTCCTGCATCCTTTGGTACCCAAACCTCCTGCATCCTTTGGTACCCAAACCTCCTGCATCCTTTGGTACCCAAACCTCCCGCATCCTTTGGTACCCAAACCTTCTCCATCCTTTGTTACCCAAACCTCCTGCATCCTTTGCTCCCCAAACCTCCTGCATCCTTTGGTACCCAAACCTCCCGCATCCTTTGGTTCCCAAACCTCCCGCATCCTTTGGTACCCAAACCTCCCGCATCCTTTGCTCCCCAAACCTCCTGCATCATTTGGTACCCAAACCTCCCGCATCCTTTGGTACCCAGACCTCCTGCATCCTTTGGTACCCAAACCTCCTGCATCCTTTGCTCCCCAAACCTTCTGCATCCTTTGGTACCCAAACCTCCCGCATCCTTTGCTCCCCAAACCTTCTGCATCCTTTGGTACCCAAACCTCCTGCATCCTTTGCTCCCCAAACCTCCCGCATCCATTGGTACCCAAACCTCCTGCATCCTTTGGTACCCAAACCTCCCGCATCCTTTGGTACCCAAACCTCCTGCATCCTTTGCTCCCCAAACCTTCTGCATCCTTTGGTACCCAAACCTCCCGCATCCTTTGCTCCCCGAACCTCCCGCATCCTTTGCTCCCCAAACCTCCTGCATCCTTTGGTACCCAAACCTCCTGCATCCTTTGGTACCCAAACCTCCTGCATCCTTTGCTCCCCAAACCTCCTGCATCATTTGGTACCCAAACCTCCCGCATCCTTTGGTACCCAGACCTCCTGCATCCTTTGGTACCCAAACCTCCTGCATCCTTTGGTACCCAAACCTCCCGCATCCTTTGCTCCCCAAACCTCCTGCATCCTTTGGTACCCAAACCTCCTGCATCCTTTGCTCCCCAAACCTCCTGCATCCTTTGCTCCCCAAACCTCCTGCATCCTTTGGTACCCAAACCTCCTGCATCCTTTGGTACCCAAACCTCCCGCATCCTTTGGTACCCAAACCTCCTGCATCCTTTGGTACCCAAACCTCCCGCATCCTTTGGTACCCAAACCTCCCGCATCCTTTGCTCCCCAAACCTCCCGCATCCTTTGGTACCCAAACCTCCCGCATCCTTTGGTACCCAAACCTCCCGCATCCTTTGGTACCCAAACCTCCTGCATCCTTTGGTACCCAAACCTCCCGCATCCTTTGCTCCCCAAACCTCCCGCATCCTTTGGTACCCAAACCTCCCGCATCCTTTGGTACCCAAACCTCCTGCATCCTTTGGTACCCAAACCTCCTGCATCCTTTGGTACCCAAACCTCCCGCATCCTTTGGTACCCAAACCTCCTGCATCCTTTGCTCCCCAAACCTCCCGCATCCTTTGGTACCCAAACCTCCCGCATCCTTTGGTACCCAAACCTCCCGCATCCTTTGGTACCCAAACCTCCTGCATCCTTTGGTACCCAAACCTCCCGCATCCTTTGGTACCCAAACCTCCTGCATCCTTTGGTACCCAAACCTCCTGCATCCTTTGGTACCCAAACCTCCCGCATCCTTTGCTCCCCAAACCTCCCGCATCCTTTGGTACCCAAACCTCCCGCATCCTGTGGTACCCAAACCTCCCGCATCCTTTGGTACCCAAACCTCCTGCATCCTTTGGTACCCAAACCTCCCGCATCCTTTGGTACCCAAACCTCCTGCATCCTTTGGTACCCAAACCTCCTGCATCCTTTGGTACCCAAACCTCCCGCATCCTTTGGTACCCAAACCTTCTCCATCCTTTGGTACCCAATCCTCCTGCATCCTTTGGTACCCAAACCTCCTGCATCCTTTAGTACCCAAACCTCCTGCATCCTTTGCTCCCCAAACCTCCTGCATCCTTTGGTACCCAAACCTCCCGCATCCTTTAGTACCCAAACCTCCTGCATCCTTTGCTCCCCAAACCTCCCGCATCCTTTGGTACCCAAACCTCCTGCATCCTTTGGTACCCAAACCTCCCGCATCCTTTGCTCCCCAAACCTCCCGCATCCTTTGGTACCCAAACCTCCCGCATCCTGTGGTACCCAAACCTCCCGCATCCTTTGCTCCCCAAACCTCCTGCATCCTTTGGTACCCAAACCTCCTGCATCCTTTGGTACCCAAACCTCCTGCATCCTTTGGTACCCAAACCTCCTGCATCCTTTGGTACCCAAACCTCCCGCATCCTTTGCTCCCAAAACAAGCGACAACCCCAAACCGGGATCTAGGGAACGCAACGGGATGATCCCTATGGAATTCCCGGTTCTCCCCCCCCCCCTTTTCCCGACATTCCCGTTACCTAGATCTTGACCTCGGCAGGGCTTTGAGCTCCTTCTTGTCGTCGTCCAGCTTGCGCTCTTCCAGAGGTTGGGAATCGCGGGCGTTCTCGTCGCCTTCCTCATCGGATTTGAGCTCCGAGCTGGCCGAGGAGACGCTGGGGGCTTGGAGGCCGCCGGGGAGGGCTGGAGGGGGGGAAAAAGGGATTGGGATTGGGATAAATTGGGATGCTCCATTGGGATTGGGAGAAATTGGGATGGGATAAATTGGGATGGGATAAATTGGGATGCTTGAAAATGGGATGGGATAAATTGGGATGCTCCATTGGGATTGGGATAAATTGGGATGGTCCAAATTGGGATGGCATAAATTGGGATGGGATAAATTGGGATGGCATAAATTGGGATGCTCCAGTGGGATTGGGATAAATTGGGATGGGATAAATTGGGATGCTCTAAATTGGGATGGGATAAATTGGGATGGGATAAATTGGGATGCTCCATTGGGATGGGATAAATTGGGATGGGATAAATTGGGATGCTCCATTGGGATGGGATAAATTGGGATGGGATAAATTGGGATGCTCCATTGGGATGGGATAAATTGGGATGGGATAAATTGGGATGCTTGAAAATGGGATGGGATAAATTGGGATGCTCCATTGGGATTGGGATAAATTGGGATGGTCCAAATTGGGATGGGATAAATTGGGATGCTCCAGTGGGATTGGGATAAATTGGGATGGGATAAATTGGGATGCTCCATTGGGATTGGGATAAATTGGGATGGGATAAATTGGGATGGGATAAATTGGGATGCTCTAAATTGGGATGCTCGATAATGGGCTGGTCCAAATTGGGATGGGATAAATTGGGATGCACCAGTGGGATTGGGATAAATTGGGATGGGATAAATTGGGATGCTTCATTGGGATGGGATGGTCCAAATTGGGATGCTCTAAATTGGGATGCCCGATAATGGGCTGGTCCAAATTGGGATGGGATAAATTGGGATGCTCCAGTGGGATGGGATAAATTGGGATGGGATAAATTGGGATGCTTGATAATGGGATGGTCCAAATTGGGATGGGATAAATTGGGAAGCTCCAGTGGGATGGGATAAATTGGGATGGGATAAATTGGGATGCTTGATAATGGGATGGTCCAAATTGGGATGGGATAAATTGGGATGCTCCATTGGGATTGGGATAAATTGGGATGGGATAAATTGGGATGGGAAAAATTGGGATGCTCCAGTGGGATGGGATAAATTGGGATGGTCCAAATTGGGATGGGACAAATTGGGATGGTCCAAATTGGGATGCTCTAAATTGGGATGCTCTAAATTGGGATGGGATAAATTGGGATGCTCTAAGGATGGGATGCTCTAAATTGGGATGCCCTATGGGATGCTCTATGGGATGCTCTATGGGATGCTCTATGGGATGCTCTATGGGATGCTCTATGGGATGCTCTATGGGATGCTCTATGGGATGCTCTATGGGGTGCCTTATGGGATGCTCTATGGGATCCCCTATGGGATGCTCTATGGGATGCTCTATGGGATGCTCTATGGGATGCCCTATGGGATGCTCCATGGGATGCTCTATGGGATGCTCTATGGGATGCCCTATGGGATGCTCCATGGGATGCCCTATGGGATGCTCTATGGGATGCTCTATGGGATGCTCCATGGGATGCTCTATGGGATGCCCTATGGGATGCTCCATGGGATGCTCTATGGGATGCTCTATGGGATGCTCTATGGGATGCCCTATGGGATGCTCTATGGGATGCTCCATGGGATGCTCTATGGGATGCTCTATGAGATGCTCTATGGGATGCTCTATGGGATGCCCTATGGGATGCTCTATGGGATGCTCCATGGGATGCTCTATGGGATGCTCTATGGGATGCTCTATGGGATGCTCTATGGGATGCTCTATGGGATCCCCTATGGGATGCTCTATGGGGTGCCTTATGGGATGCTCTATGGGATCCCCTATGGGATGCTCTATGGGATGCTCTATGGGATGCTCTATGGGATGCCCTATGGGATGCTCCATGGGATGCCCTATGGGATGCTCTATGGGATGCCCTATGGGATGCTCTATAGGATGCTCTATGGGATGCTCTATGGGATGCTCTATGGGATGCTCTATGGGGTGCCCAATGGGATGCTCTATGGGATGCTCTCTGGGATGCTCTATGGGATGCTCTATGGGATGCCCTATGGGATGCTCTACGGGATGCACTATGGGGTGCTCTATGGGATGCTCTATGGGATGCTCTATGGGATGCCCTATGGGATGCTCTATGGGATGCCCTATGGGATGCTCTATGGGATGCTCTATGGGATGCTCTATGGGATGCTCCATGGGATGCTCAATGGGATGCTCTATGGGATGCCCTATGGGATGCTCTATGGGATGCTCTCTGGGATGCCCTATGGGATGCTCTATGGGATGCTCAATGGGATGCTCTATGGGATGCCCTATGGGATGCTCCATGGGATGCTCTATGGGATGCTCTAAGGGATGCCCTATGGGATGCTCTATGGGATGCTCTATGGGATGCCCTATGGGATGCTCTATGGGATGCTCTATGGGATGCCCTATGGGATGCTCTATGGGATGCCCTATGGGATGCTCCCTGGGATGCTCTATGGGATGCTCTATAGGATGCTCTATGGGATGCCCTATGGGATGCTCTATGGGGTGCTCTATGGGATGCTCTATGGGATGCTCTATAGGATGCTCTATGGGATGCCCTATGGGATGCTCTATGGGGTGCTCTATGGGATGCTCTATGGGATGCTCTATGGGATGCCCTATGGGATGCTCTATGGGATGCCCTATGGGATGCTCTATGGGATGCTCTATGGGATGCTCTATGGGATGCCCCTTCCCACCCCTCCATCCCATAGGGGTCCCACTCACCCCTATAGGGATCCTGGGGGGGGTTCAGCTCCGGCGATGGGGCCGAGGGGTTGGGGACCAGCGAGGGGCCCCCGCATCCCGACGCCGTCTTCCCGATGGGATGGCACCTGCAAGGAAAAGGCGCTATGGGGCAGGGATGCTCCCATCTATGGGGCTATGGGGCAGGGATGCTCCCATCTATGGGGCTATGGGGCAGGGATGCTGCCATCTATGGGGCTATGGGGCAGGGATGCTCCCATCTATGGGGCTATGGGGCAGGGATGCTCCCATCTATGGGGCTATGGGGCAGGGATGCTGCCATCTATGGGGCT
>NW_026635877.1:0-1970 GCF_028554395.1 Pezoporus wallicus | reverse complement strand
AGGGAGCTATGGGGCAGTGGGGAGGGAGCTATGTATGGGCAGCCCCTATAGAGGCAATAGGGAGCGCCCTATAGAGGCAATGGGGAGCGCCCTATAGAGACAATGGGGAGCGCCCTATGGATTGGCAGCCCCTATGGAGACAATGGGGAGCGCCCTATAGAGACAATGGGGAGCGCCCTATGGATTGGCGGCCCCTATAGAGGCAATGGGGAGCGCCCTATAGAGGCAATGGGGAGCGCCCTATGGATTGGCAGCCCCTATAGAGGCAATGGGGAGCGCCCTATAGAGACAATGGGGAGCGCCCTATGGATTGGCAGCCCCTATAGAGGCAATGGGGAGCGCCCTATGGAACATCCCCAAGTGATGCCCATGGAGACCCCCCCCACCCCCCAACCCCAATGGGGCTCCCATGGCCACCATTGAATCCCTTGGGATGATGGGAAGGGAATTCCAGCCCCCCCCTGCCCCATAAGTGAGCTCCCGTCCATGGGGGAAGAGCCGGGATCCCAAATCCCCCCACGGAGAAGACGGAAGCACCAATGGGCTTTGCTCTTTTTATTGACTGCCAACAGCTCTGCCCCATAACCAATGGGATCGCCCCATGGACAGGGGTGTGGCCTCCTCCCCATTCCCATTGGCCATTGGAGATGGTTCCAATTGGAGACGATTCCCATTGGCCATGGAGACGATTCCCATTGGCCATGGAGACGATTCCCATTGGCCAAGGAGATGATTCCCATTGGAGACGATTCCCATTGGCCATTGGAGATGATTCCTATTGGAGACAATTCCCATTGGCCATGGAGATGACTCCCATTGGCCATGGAGACGACTCCCATTGGAGATGACTCCCCTTGGCCATGGACACAATTCCCATTGGCCATTGGAGACAATTCCCATTGGAGACGATTCCCATTGGCCATTGGAGACAATTCCCATTGGAGACGATTCCCATTGGCCATTGGAGATGGTTCTCATTGGGGATGATTCCCGTTGGCCATGGAGACAATTCCCATTGGCCATGGAGATGATTCCCATTGGCCATTGGCGACGATTCCCATTGGCCATGGAGACGATTCCCATTGGCCATTGGAGACGATTGCCATTGGCCATGGAGACGATTCCCATTGGAGACGATTCCCATTGGCCATTGGAGACAATTCCCATTGGAGATGACTCCCATTGGCCAAGGAGACGATCCCCATTGGCCATGGAGATGATTCCCATTGGAGATGACTTCCATTGGCCATGGAGATGATTCCCATTGGCCATTGGAGACAATTCCCATTGGAGATGATTCACATTGGAGATGATTCCCATTGGCCATGGAGATGATTCCCATTGGAGATTACTCCCATTGGCCAAGGAGATGATTCCCATTGGCCATGGAGCCGATTCCCATTGGCCATGGAGCCGATTCCCATTGGCCATTGGAGACGATTCCCATTGGAGATTACTCCCATTGGCCACAGAGACAATTCCCATTGGCCACGGAGCCGATTCCCATTGGAGACGACTCCCATTGGCCACGGAGATGATTCCCATTGGCCATGGAGATGATTCCCATTGGCCATAGAGATTATTCCCATTGGCCATGGAGATGATTCCAATTGGCCATAGAGATTATTCCCATTGGCCATGGAGATGATTCCAATTGGCTATGGTGACGATTCCCATTGGAGATGACTCTTATTGGCCACTGAGATGGTTCCCATTGGCGATGACTCCCATTGGCCACGGAGACAATTCCCATTGGCCATGGAGATGATTCCCATTGGAGATGACTCCCATTGGCCATGGAGACGATCCCCATTGGCCATGGAGACGATTCCCATTGGAGACGACTCCCATTGGCCAAGGAGCCGATTCCCATTGGAGCTGACTCCCATTGGCCATGGAGATGACTCCCATTGGCCAAGAAGCCAATTCCCATTGGCCGTTGGGCATGATTCCCATTGGCCAAGGAGCCG
>NW_026635876.1:0-1954 GCF_028554395.1 Pezoporus wallicus | reverse complement strand
TGTTGGGGGTGTTGGGGGGTGTTGGGGGTATTGGGGGTGTGGGGGGTGTTGGGGGTGTTGGGGGGCATTGGGGGTGTTGGGGGTGTTGGGGGTATTGGGGGTGTTGGGGGTGTTGGGGGGTGTTGGGGTGTTGGGGGTATTGGGGGGCAATGGGGTTGTTGGGGGGTATTGGGGGTGTTGGGAGGTGTTGGGGTGTTGGGGGGTATTGGGGGTGTTGGGGGTGTTGGGAGGTGTTGCGGGTATTGGGGGGCAATGGGGTTGTTGGGGGTATTGGGGGTGTTGGGAGGTGTTGGGGGTGTTGGGGGTTCTGGGGGTGTTGGGAGTGTGGGGGGGCATTGGAGGTGTTGGGAGGTGTTGGGGGTATTGGGGGTGCTGGGGGGCATTGGGGGTGTTGGGAGGATTGGGGGTGTTCGGAGGGTGTTGGGGGTGCTGGGGGTCCCGGTGTGGGTCTGACGGTGGCCGCAGGGTTTGGGGTGGTCTATGGGGTGCCCCCCCCAACCCGGTGCCAGACCGGGAACACGGAGCTGAGCTGCCACGACTGGGACCCCCCCGGCACGGTGAGAACCAGGAGCACCCACAGCACCCAAACAGCACCCACAGCACCCAAACAGCATCCACAGCACCCAAACAGCACCCACAGCACCCAAATAGCACCCAAACAGCACCCAAACAGCACCCAAACAGCACCCACAGCACCCAAACAGCATCCACAGCACCCAAACAGCACCCAAACAGCACCCACAGCACCCAAACAGCACCCAAATAGCACCCACAGCACCCAAACAGCATCCACAGCACCCAAACAGCACCCAAACAGCACCCACAGCACCTAGCACAGCACCTGTGTCCCCACGGATTCCCAGGTCCCCATGAACCCATCATCCCCATGACCCCCCTGTGTCCCCCACAGCCCCTGCCCCATGTCCCCAAGCATGGCCCCACACACCATTCTGTCCCCACATACCCCATATCTCCATGTCCCATATCCCTGTGTCCCGTATCCCATGCCCCCATACCCCGTGTCCCCATATCCCATATCTCCATGTCCCCTCTCCATGTCCCCACATCCTAACTCCATATCCCCCTGTCCCAACTCCATGTCCCCACGTCCCCTCTCCGTACCCCCCATCCCCATTCCATGTCCCCCGCCCCACGCGCCGCCACCCCGCTCTCCCCACAGGACATGTGTGCCAGCTGCCAGCAGGTCATCGCCCTCCTCATCCGCATGGCCAACGAGTCGGCCACCAAGGTGCCCATGGGGACACGGGGGGGCCATAAGGGTGCCAACAGTGCCCATGGCGGTGCCATGGTGCCCATGGTGGTGCCCATAGTGGTGCCACAGTGCCCATGGCAGTGCCAAGCTGCCCATGGCAGTGCCCATAGGGGTCCCCATGGTGGTGTCGCAGTGCCCATGGTGGTGCCCATGGTGGTGTCGCGGTGCTCATAGTGGTGCCCATGGTAGCGTCACAATGCCCATGGCAGTGCCATGGTGCCCGTGGTGGTGCCATGGTGCCCATGGTGGTGTCACGGTGCCCATGGTGTTGTCCATGGTAGCGTCACAGTGCCCATGGCAGTGCCATGGTGCCCGTGGTGGTGTGATGGTGCCCACAGCAGTGCCCATGGTGGTGCCACGGTGCCCATGATGGTGCCCATGGCGGTGTCACGGTGCCCATAGTGGTGGCCATAGTGGTGTCATGGTGCCCATGGTGGTGTCATGGTGCCCATGGCGGTGTCACGGTGCCCATAGTGGTGGCCATAGTGGTGTCATGGTGCCCATGGTGGTGTCATGGTGCCCATGGTGGTGTCACGGTGCCCATAGCGGTGGCCATAGTGGTGTCATGGTTCCCATGGTGGTGTCATGGTGCCCATGGCGGTGTCACGGTGCCAGCGGTGGCCATAGTGGTGTCATGGTGCCCATGGCGGTGTCACGGTGCCAGCGGTGGCCATAGTGGTG
>NW_026635875.1:0-2019 GCF_028554395.1 Pezoporus wallicus | reverse complement strand
GGCATTCCTTCCGTCCAGGGTATCAACTGAACCACACAGCTTGGTGTCATCAGCAAACTTGCTGAGGGTGCACTCAATCCCACTGTCCATGTCAGCGACAAAGATGTTGTACAAGACCGGTCCCAACACCGATCCCTGAGGGACACCACTCGTTACTGGTCTCCAGCTGGACATTGAGCCATTGACCACAACTCTTTGTGTGCATCCATCCAGCCAGTTCTTCATCCACTGAGTGCTCCATCCATCAAATTGATGTCTCTCCAATTTAGAGACAAGGATGTCATGTGGGACAGTGTCGAACGCTTTACACAAGTCCAGGTAGATGACATCCACTGCTCTACCCCTGTCCATCAGTTCTGTAGCCCCATCATAGAAGGCCACCAGGTTAGTCAGACAGGATTTCCCCTTAGTGAAGTCATGCTGGTTGTCACCAAGCACCTTGTTGTTTTTCATGGGCCTTAGCATGCCTTCCAGGAGAATCTGCTCTAAGATTTTGCCAGGCACAGAGGTGAGACTGACTGGTCTGTAGTTCCCTGGGTCATCCATTTTGCCCTTCTTGAAAATGGGGGTTATATTTCCCTTTTTCCAGTCATTGGGAACTTCACCTGACTGCCATGATTTTTCAAATATGATGGTCAGTGGCTTAGCAACTTCATTTGCCAGCTCCTTCAGGACCTGCGGATGGATTTCATCAGGTCCCATGGACTGGTGCAGGTTCAGGTTCTTAAGATGATCTCAAACCGGATCCTCTCCTACAGTGGGCCCAAGGTCTTCATCCTCACTGTCCCTGCATCTACCTTCCAAGACTTGGGTGGCGCGGTCAGAGCCTTTGCCAGTGAAGACGGAGGCAAAGGAGTCATTCAGAACCTCAGCCTTCTCCAAATCCAGGGTAGATTCCAGGTATATAGGACTGAATCTCCTGAACAGTGTCTTAAGGTCTTTCTCTTCTCATAAGGGGTCAATTTTGGTCAGTGGGTGCAGTCTGAATTTTGAGATGTTAGTTTCTACATGGGACGTGTGTTACACCTATTCCAGGCAAGGTTGTAGCATCCTCTTGCTTTGATGGGAGAGAGATCTGAGAAGATGCACCATCTCAAGGTCAACAATATGCAACTCTATAAACGCGGGCATGCATAACTATCAGAGAGTTATGAGCTGGAGTAATGCATCATCTTCAGAGGTGCAGTAACAGGAATGCTGCTTCTTGCACTGCACGCAATGTACATTCCTGGTGGAAAGCCAACTTGTTTTGGCAGCTGGTGGGTTTGGGTTACTGCGTCTGGGTGTAAGCTGAGAGCAGAATGACTGATCGACTGCAGCTCCATGACAACAGCTCTTGTAGAGCATGTGCTTGAGACAGATATCAGACTCATGATGTTACTTGGCCATTGTAACTTAACTGAGTTACTGCTTTTCAATCTAGTTGTTGTGCAATCCAAATTACTTATTTTGGAGACTGATAAAGGTGACTGATGCTGCCAGCCAGATATTGAAGCCCATTAATGTCTATATGAATTTTAACTATGCTGATCTACCCTGCCAAGGACTGCTGTGCTCACCCCAGTCCCAGGACATTCCTTCAGGAGAAACGTTCCTCAAAAGGGACTTTAAGGAAGACATGTTCACCTGCTGACTGATACGGAGGAACCTAGAGAGTCCAAACTAGCACCACTCACGGGCAGTTTGCCACACCTATCATATCACTGATTTGCCCTGTCATATACTTTCCACATTTGCAAGTGTTGTCAATACCTTCCACATTTGCAAGTGCTGTCACAATAGTGGGTCAGTGTGCCCTTGTGAGATACAAAGAAAAGAGAGGTCATGGATAAGAAGTACTGAGAAGACAGTCCCTGTCTTGCTCCTGAATCCAAGAGCTTTAAGGAAGTGTGGTGGCAAGGCCAAAGTTGCTGTGAATTGCTCTGATGGGCAGGAGACCATTGGAAATTTCTTCCTACAGTAACCTTTGCTGGACCATTAGTCTCATTTACATGTGATACCTAAAGTTCCATGCTCAGG
>NW_026635874.1:0-1988 GCF_028554395.1 Pezoporus wallicus | reverse complement strand
CCTCATTTTGGGGGTTCCCTCCCCCCCCAACCCCCCCCCCCATTTGGGGGTTCCTCCCCCCCAACCCCCCCCCATTTTGGGGGTTCCCTCCCCCCCCCCCCACCCCCCCCCTCATTTTGGGGGTTCCCACCCCCCCCACCCCCCAATTCCCCCTCATTTTGGGGTTCCCACCCCCCCACCCCCCCCCCCCCATTTTGGGGGTTCCCACCCCCCCCACCCCCCCCTCATTTTGTGGGTTCCCTCCCCCCCACCCCCCGCACGGGGGTGCCCCCCCATTTCTCACCCTCCTCGCTCTGGGGTCGGGGCTGGAGTCGGACTCCGAGGACGTGGCTGCCTCCTTGAGCCACTTCTTCCTCTTTCTTGGGGGGGGGGCTCGCTCACCTTGGGCCCTTTGGGGCCTTGGCCTTGGGGGGGGGCTTGGGGGGGTGGTGGTGGTGGGGGGGGGGTGGGGGGGGGGGGGGGGGGGGGGGGGGTGGGGGGTGGGGGGGGGGGGGGGGGGGGGGGGGGGGGGGGGGGGGGGGGGGGGGGGGGGGGGGGGGGGGGGGGGGGGGGGCGGGGGGGGGGGCGCCCCGGCCCGGGGGGGGATGGGGGATGGGGAGGGGGGGGAGGAGGGGGAGGGGGTCGCTTCTCGGGGGGAGGTTTGGGGTGCTGGGCTTGGGGTGGGGTTGGCGCCTGTGGGGGGGGGAGGGGGGGGTTAAAAGAGGGGGGTCACCCGCCCCCCCCCAACCAATGTGATATGTGTGTGTGGGGGCACCCCTCCCCCCCAACAGGCAATTCCCATCCCCATATCCCATCCCCCACCCCATCCCATCCCCCATACACCCCATCCATCCCATTATCCATACACCCCATCCCCCCATATCCCTATACATCCCATACACCCCATCCCCCATCCCATTATCCATCCATCCCACCCCCTCCCCACGCCATCCCATCCCCCATACACCCCATCCATCCCATTATCCATCCATCCCATCCCCATATCCCATCCCCCTCCTGTTATCCCATTATCCGTTACCCATCCATCCCATCCCCATCCCCCTTCCATTATCCCGTTATCCCGTTATCCATCAATCCCATCCCCATCCCTCCCGTTATCCCGTTATCCATCCCGCTATCCCGTTATCCGTTATCCCATTATCTGTTATCCATCCCGTTATCCCATTATCCGTTATCCCGTTATCCATCCCATTATCCCATTGTCTGTTATCCCATTATCTGTTATCCATCCCATTATCCGTTATCCCATTACCCCGTTATCCCATTACCCCTTATCCCATTACCCATTATCCCATTACCCATAATCCCTCCCGTTATCCATTACCCGTTACCCGTTATCCAGTTATCCCATTACCCGTTATCCCTCCCATTACCCCGTTATCCTATTACCTGTTATCCCTCCTGTTACCCGTTATCCCTCCCGTTATCCCCCTTATCCCATTACCCGCTATCCCTCCCGTTACCCATTACCCGTTATCCCTCCTGTTACCCGTTATCCCTCCCGTTACCCGTTATCCCTCCCATTATCCCTCCCGTTATCCCTCCTGTTACCCGTTATCCCTCCCGTTATCCCTCCCGTTACCCCGTTATTATCCATCCCGTTATCCCATTATCCCGTTACCCCGTTATTCCTCCTGTTACCCGTTATCCCTCCCATTATCCCTCCCGTTACCCGTTATCCCTCCCGTTACCTGTTACCCCTCCCATTACCTGCTATCCTGTTACCCCGTTATCCCTCCCATTACCCCGTTACTATCCCTCCCATTACCCCGCATCTCTCCCGTTACTCCCCCTCCCGTTACCCCGTTATTATCCCTCCCGTTACTCCGTTATCACGTTACCCCATTACCCCTTATCCCTCCCCACCTGCTATCCCTCCCACACCTTTATCCCTCCCATTACCCCGTTACCCCCCTCCCGTTACCCGTTATCCCTCCCGTTATCCATTACCTGTTATCCCATTACCCCGTTATCCCTCCCGTTACCCG
>NW_026635873.1:0-19887 GCF_028554395.1 Pezoporus wallicus | reverse complement strand
TTAGAGTCTCAGGCTTAATTTCCCCGCTTTTATAAAAAGCACTGTAATAAATCAGGGGCTACCCTCTCGGTCCATTTTCATGGCCGGCCTTTTCCGGATCGTCCTCTTCTGGATTGTCCTGTAACCTTGGTCTCCAGATCGTCCAATACTCGGGATCGTCCTCCCGATGTAGCTGTATCTGGTTCACCCCAGCGGCGGACTCCTTTCAGCCAGTCCAAGCACCCAGGTCAGTCACGCCACTGCAGTAGCACTGCCCGTGCTCCCTGGCCGCTGCCGCCAGCACCGCTCACTCACCGTTCTGGGTCCCTGTCAACCCGGGCCCTGGACTCCGGGTCCCCGTTAGCCGGGGCCCTGTATTCCGGGTCCCCGTCAACCCGGGCCCTGGACTCCGGGTCCCCGTTAGCCGGGGCCCTGTTACCTGGTCCCTGTTTGGGCACCATTTGTTAGCAGCGAGGAGAAGCAAGACACGCCAACCCAATATGGGTGATAAGGAAGCTTCTCCTTTATTCGTGGAGCACATCGCTTATATCCGCATGGTGTTAGCCATGCCTACTAGTCACAACAGTATTGGTTAGTTCTACACGGCTTCCTTTACATTCTCCGCCCACATCTGGTTTCCGGTTACCTGTGAGGCCTACACTTTGCTTTGCTCGCACAAGGCCTCTAAGGATCCATGGCCTTGCTCTTGGAGCCATTCGGCAACAATCTAGCCCTTCTGGGTAACTGCACCCAGTTTATATACTGGGAAAAGCCTACAGCACCTGGGATTGCCAGGCAGTCTCCCATTCAAGTACTGAGCCAAAAAAAAAGCAGGGGAGAGAGTTTTGTGAGTGTCTCCATCTCCTGCTGCAGCAGGCAGTGCCCCCATGAGCAGTGGCCAGAGGACCCAGGAGGAAAGGGTGATGAAGAAGGAAGGAACCCTGCAGCACCCTGGCCTCCTGATGGCTGCTCTCTACTGGGCATGATGTGCTGTGGTATGGAATACCTCTTTAGCTAGTTTGGGTCAGGTGTCCTGTCTCTGCTATCTCCTGGCTTCCCCTCCTCCCTGGCAGAGCATGAGACTCAGAAACTCCTTGGTCAGAGTAAACATTGCTTAGCAACAACAAAAAACATCGGTGTTATCAGCATTGTTCCCAGGCTGAAAGTCAAAAACACAGCACTGCACCAGATACTAAGAAGATGTCCTGGGTTCAGCAGTAGCAGTCATTTTTCTCCTTCTTGGTAGCTGGTGCGGTGCTGTGTTTTGACTTTCGGCCTGGGAACAGAGCTGATAACAAGGATGTTTTGGTTTGGCCAAGGACTTTGTGAACCTCATGCTCTGCCAGGGAGGAGGGGAAGCCGGGAGGAAGCAGAGACAAGACACCTGACCCAAGCTAGCCAAAGAGGTATTCCATACCACAGCACATCATGCCCAGGATGTAACTGGGAGTTAGCCGGAAGGGCTGGGAGACTGCGGGGTTGGAGGAGGTATCGGTCAGAGCTTGCTTGGGCTGGGGGGGGCGAGTTATCGGTCGGCTGGTGATGAGGTGTTGTATTCTCTTCCCTTGTTATTTCCTTTATCATTATTATCATTGGTGGTAGCAGTAGTGATTTGTGTTATACCTTAGTTACTAAACTGTTCTTATCTCAACCTGTGGGAGTTGCATTCTTTTGATTCTCCTCTCCATCCCTCCGGGAGTAGGGGGAGGGAAAGAAGGGGGGGGAGTGATTGAACGAGTTGCCTGACTGGGTTTAAACCACAACAGAAGGAGAAAAATGACTGCTACTGCTGAACCCAGGACGTCAACCTGTGATATTTACATTCTTTTGATTCTCCTTCCCATCCCTCTGGGAGCTTGGGGGATGAAGGTCGGGGAGTGAGTGAGCGACTGCCTGGTTCTGTGCTACTGACTGGGTTTAAACCAAGACAACTGTTAACCTCAATGGCTGCCTCCCCTGCAGGCACGTATGAGGCTGTATTCCGCTCCCAGGGTGTGAAATCAAGCTCTAGATCCCTCATAGCACCTACTGAAGTGTGATGCCCCCATATAAGTTCCTGGGGGGTGTGGATGCTCAGATAGGATAAATATTGATGACGGTACAAAACCCCACACCTGACCCCAGAATGCAAAGCCAGACAGATGAATGGTAAGAAAAAGAAATTACATTCTTTTGATTCTCCTCCCCATCCCTCCAGAAGCGGGGGGAGGAAGAACAGGGGGAAGCGAGAGAGCAGCTGTGTGGTTCTGAGTTGCCAGCTGGGCTTAGACTGCAACAATCTGTCAAATACACTTTAGCATCCCCATAACCTCAAAGTAAGAGGAGTGGTCTCAGTTTAGATGCAATATTAAAGGCAGTTGACAGAAATCTTACATACCTTTGCCTTTTCTCTCTAGGTTTGCTATTCTGATGCCATTAAAATCAGTGGGAACCTTGCCATTGACTTCAATAGACCAAATATTACACAGAATCATAGAATAGTTAGGGTTGGAAGGACCTTAACATAGTGTTCAAGGTGGAATAATCACAACTGGTTTACTTTCAAACTCATTGAAAACCTAAAAGCCTATTAGTTTATTGAGGTGTCTTAATACTCAACAGACACTTGAAACTGCAGAGGCTCAGACATTTCACACAAAACCCAGGATGTGTTCAAATGAGGTGGCAGCATTCCTGTTGTGCTCGTTAAACTCTTAAAACACATGAGTTAGGCTTTCCAAAGAAATCACATTGTTAGGTCCAGTTGACTATAGCACAAACTTGATCAGAACATCTGCACTCCAAACAAAAGAATTGCAAGGTCAGATGAACTTTCTCAGACTTCTCATGACCTCTTTTGCAGTGGAGCGGACTACTGGTTGATACAACTTAACTGCAAATGCAAACATTTATCTAAGAAGAGAGCATACTTGAAAAAAAAGGAAAAAGCTACCATCCAACTTGATTTTCCAAGTTGGTATTTAACAAACCAAGATATCACATATGCTGAAAATAACTGGAGAATGTGTCATAAGAGGTATAAAACAATCCCCCCACATAAGCATATGCTACAAGTGGCTTAAAAGCATCCAGGTATTCTTGTAAACTGCAATAGCAGATAAGCTTCCTCTTAATTTTTCTTAGATTAAGTGTTAGTGCAAGTTATGACTAAGAATTTAGCACATCCATTCAAATTATACCTAAAGCATTAAATACAGCATAGCAGTAATTTTCTAGTCTTCCATACTTCCCAACTTAATGAAAAGAGACATTAATGTCCCAACCATAGATCAATTAGATAGAATCATTAAGAGTTATTTCCTGGGTATCTTTTGCTAATACACATAATATCATTGAACACTACCAACCCTGTTTGGAAGGTCAATGCTATTTTGGAAGAATATTTACAGTATCTGTGATAGAAAACCCAACACCTAAAAAAATATTTTCTACCTGCAGCTGTCATCCATCCCACACAAGCTTTGAAAGCTTTCCACTATCTGTCAAAACATAGGTTTTTATGCAATAAAGACTGTAATTATTGAGCATTTACAAGAAGTATTTTCCCTCTAGTATGTACTATAACAGTTGTTAACATGCAAGTATGAATACTAATGCTCCAAACCCACCTATACTCTTCACAAATGATAAGGGTTTTTTTTTTTACAAATATAAAGACATAATAAAAGAACAAGACAAGACTGAATACAGGTCTTGAAAAGTAAATGTCAATCAGAATAAGGTTTATAGAGGCATAAGAAGTTGATTTGAGGTAGAGTTTGGAAATAAAGCTGGCAATTAGATCCAGGGATATAAACAGCACTTCTTCTGTGTTGAAAAAAAAACAACTATCCTTTTGCAACCAAAATACAGGGCTACAAGATGTGTGAAGGAAAGAATACTGGGTATGCATCAAAACGGCTCTGCAGATCACAGAATCTTAAGGGTTGGAAGGGACCTCAAAAGATCATCTAGTCCAACCCTCCTGCAAGAGCAGGGTAACCTAGAGTACATCACACAGGAACTTATCCAGGCGGGCCTTGAATATCTCCAACGTAGGAGACTCCACACCCCCCCGGGCAACCTGTTCCAGTGATCTGTCACTCTCACAGTAAAGAAATTTTTCCTGATGTTCACATGGAACCTCCTATGCTCCAGTTTACACCCATTGCCCCTTCTCCTATCACTGGACATCACTGAAAAAAACCTAGCTCCATCATCCTGACACTCATCCTTTACATATTTGTAAACATCAGCATCTGATGTGCTGTTATTGGAAAAGCTAGTAAATAATTAATTTAAAGAAAAACTCTAACACTTTCATTCAATAAACAAAAAATCTATATTAAAATGCAAAGAAAATGACACTTGCTTAGAGTGGGCCTTAAAGAAGTGACAAAGCACTTACTTCATGTATAACCTACAATGACAAACATCGCGAGAGTGATGAATTTCCACAGCATTGTCCACACGCGTAAAATCCTATCTAATTAATATTTGAGGAAAACCATATTTGGTAACAGGATAGACATACAGTAATCAAACTATGATTGGCCTACGAACACTACTAACAAAAACTATTCTCACATGAGTAATTGGGTCAATTACTGCGGTGAGTAGCTTGAGAGAGAACGCCTTCGACACCGGAGTTGGGGGGAGATCAGCATCCAGGAGCCTCAACTCAGAGCGGCAGGAGCCACCGAAGGAGCCTCAAATCCTTGACAGGACTTGCCCAGGAGCCGGCAGCTCAGCTGACGCAAGCAGCTGACTCACAGGGGGTGGAGCCAGTAAAAGGGGCACCAGCCCTGACTGGTTAAAAACCTGCTCGAGGGATTGTGAGCGATTAAGAACGTGGTGAGGCATTTTGCACGGGTAGGTGGGATGGTGAGCACTCATCATATGACCAGGGCCCAGTCCGGGAGTTATGCTCTGGCCACCCCAGCGATGGCCAGCGTAGGCACCCAGACAAAGCAGATGAGAGGAGAGGCTGCAGTGCAGAGCTCAGAGTGTAGAGAGTGCCTGCACTGGTCTTGTGAGGGAAAGGTGTACAATGGGCAGGGCTGCACTCGGTGCTCCATGGTGGAGGTCCTTCTGCAGCAGGTGGCTGAGCTGCGGGATGCTATTAACAGGCTGCAAGATGTCAGGGAAACTGAGAAAAAGCAGGAATGCTTGCTCCCAGCCCAAACTGTGCAGGGGCTTCAAGCTTCTCCTCTAGCTCAGGGAGGAAAGAAGGAGGCTGTTAACCTGGGAAATAGTAATGCAAAAAAAAACAAAAAAAAAACCACAAGCCAGCAAAAAAAGGAGGAAGAGGACAATTAAAAGCAAGGAGCTTCCTCCTGAATCTGTTGTCCCCACCGAGAACAGCTTTGCTGTCCTGTAGGGGGCTAATGAGGAAACGCACTCGAGCCAGAAACAGCCGGCTGATGCACTGGTAAAGACCTCTACTGGTGCTATGAGGAAAAAGCGGTGGGTCGTAGTAGTAGGGGACTCTACTTTGAAAGGGACAGAAGCACTCGTCTGTCGGCTTGACGCAGTCTCAAGGGAGGTGTGTTGCCTAACTGGGGCATGGATCAGGGATGTTGCAGAGAGGCTGCCTGGTCTAGTAAGTCCCATGGACTATTACCCACTTCTGGTGATCCATGTGGGTGCTAGGGATATAGATAGTAGTAGCCTGGGGAACATAAAGAAGGACTACAGAGCCCTGGGGGAGGTGGTTAGGGGCTCTGGAGCTCAGGTAGTCTTTCTGTCAATTCTCTAGGATACAGGGGAGGACCCTAAAAAAGCTAGGATGATTAGCCAGGTTAATAAATGGTTAAATGGGTGGTGTCATAGCTAGGGGTTTGGGTGTCTTTAACACAGGACCCAAGTTGTAGGCCAGGTCTAGTGGGGGCTGGTGGAGCTGATAAAGAAGGGAAAGAGCAGTTTTGGTAGGAGGCTTGCCAGAATGGTCAAGGAGGCTTTAAACTAGATGTGTTGGGGGAGGGGGGCATCATTCCATCCCAGCACACCCAGTCAGTTGCCAGCACGTACAATAAACGCTTGGAGCAATGTAGAGATATTCCAGCCGCTCCAGCCAATGAGCCATCTTCATTTGGAGTTCGGCTCAGATGCCTCTATACAAATGCCCATAGCATGGGGAACAAACAGGAGGAATTAGAGATGTGGGCACATCTACAGGGGTATGATATAATAGGCATCACAGAAACATGGTGGGATGGCTCCTATGACTGGAGTGTTGGAATGGAAGGTTACAGGCTCTTTAGAAAAGACAGGCCTGGCAGGCAGGGAGGGGGAGTTGCCCTTTATATTAGGGATAGGCTGGAGAGTATGGAACTCTGTCTGGGGACAGGTGAGCAGTTAACAGAGAGTCTGTGGGTGAGGGTTAAAGGGAATATAGCTATGGGAGACATTACTGTGGGGATCTGTTACAGACCACCTGATCAGGAGCAATCTGCAGATGAAGCACTCTACAGACAGATAGGAAAAGCCTCACGCTCACAGGCCCTTGTTCTTGTGGGGGACTTCAACCACCCTGAAATCTGTTGAAGTGACAGTACAGCCCGGCACAAGCAATCCAGGAGGTTCCTCAATTGTGTGGAAGACAACTTCCTTCTGCAAGTAAAGGAGGAGCTGACAAGGAGAGGTGTCATGCTTGACCTCGTGTTCACCAACAGGGAAGGGCTTGTTGCAAATGTGTTGCTCCAGGGCAGCCTTGGATGCAGTGATCACGAGAACGTCGAATTCGAAATCCTCAGGACAGTGAGAAGAGTGTGCCGCAAGCTCACTGACCTGGACTTCAAGAGAGCAGACTTTGGCCTCTTCAGGAACCTGCTTAGTAAGGTTCCATGGGATATAGCCCCAGAGGGCAGGGGGGCCCAAGACTCTTGGTTGATATTCAAGGATGACCTGCTACAAGCTCAGCAGTGTTACATCACAACTAGAAGGAAGTGCAGCAGGAGGGCCAGGAGACCTCCTTAGATGGGTAAGGAGCTGCTGAGAAAACTCTGAGGGGGGGGGGAAAAGAAGCTTATAAAAGGTGGAAGCAAGGGCAGGTGGCCTGGGAAGAATACAGGGATGTTGTCTAGGAAGCTAGGGACCAGGTTAGGAGAGCTAAGGCCCAGTTAGAATTAAACTTGGCTAGGGATGTTAAGGATAACAGGAAGGGGTTCTATAGGTAGGTAGGAAATAAAAAACATACTAAGGACAACGTAGTCCCCCGTCAGGAAGCTATCGGGGGAACTGGCTATACAGGATTTGGAGAAGGCTGAGGTTCTGAATGACTTCTTTGCCTAGGTCTTCACCGGCAACTGCTCTGACCACACCACCCAAATCTTGGAAGGCAGATACAGGGACTGTGAGAATGAAGACCTTGTGCCCACTGTAGGAAAGGATCTGGTTCGAGACCATCTTAAAAACCTGAGCGTATACAAATGCATGCAACCTGATGAAATCCATCTGCGGGTCCTGAAGGAGGTGGCAAATGAAGTTGCTAAGCCACTGGCCATCATATTTGAAAAATCATGGCAGTCAGGTGAAGTTCCCGAAGACTAGTAAAAGGGTAATATAACCCCTATTTTCAAGAAGGGGAGAATGGAAGGCCCAGAGAATTACAGACCACTCGGTCTCACCTCTGTGCCTAGCAAAATCTTGGAGCAGATTCTCCTGGAAGGCATGCTAAGGCACATGAAAAACAACAAGGTGCTTGGTGACAGCCAGCATGGCTTCACTAAGGGGAAATCCTGCCTGACCAGTTTGGTGGTCTTCTAGGATGGGGCTATGGAACTGATGAACAGGGGTAGGGCAGTTGATGTCATCTACCTGGACTTGTGCAAAGTGTTTGCTGCTGTCCCACACAACATCCTTGTCTTTAAATTTGACAGACATCAATTTTATAGGTGGTCCACTTGGTGGATAAAGAACTGGCTGGATGGCCGCACGCAAAGAGTTGTGGTCAATGGCTCAATGTCCGGCTGGAGACCAGTAACGAGTGGTGTTCCTCAGGGATCAATGTTGGGACCGGTCTTGTTCAGCATCTTTGTTGGTGACATGGATAGTGGGATTGAGTGCACCCTCAGCAAGTTTGCCAATGACACCAAGCTGTGTGGTTCGGTTGATACACTGGAGGGAAGGAATGCCATGCCATCCAGAGGGACCTTGACATGCTTCTGAGGTGGTCTGATGCCAGCCTTATGAAGTTTAACCATAACAAGTGCAAGGTCCTACACCTGGGTCGGAGCAGTCCCAGGCAGAGCTACAGGTTGGGCAAAGAAGTGTTTCAGAGCAGCCCTGCAGAGAAGGACTTGGGGATGTTGGTCGATGAGAAAATGAACATGAGCCAGCAGTGTGCGCTTGCAGCCCAAAAAGCCAACTGTATCCTGGGCTGCATCAAAAGAAGAGTGACCAGCAGGTCGAAGGAGGTGATCCTGACCCTCTACTCTACTCTCGTGAGGCCTCACCTGGAGTATTGTGTGCAGTTCTGGTGTCCTCAACTTAAAAAGGAAATGGATCTGTTGGAACAAGTCCAGAGGAGGCCACGAGAATGCTCAGGGACTGGAACACCTCCTCATTATAATGCAAAGCGGGGATAGGACATGAATATATTTTGGCATATTGTGTAACCTTATGAATATGTATAACTTTAGAGAATAAATGTAAGAGGGAAACGACACTGGGGTGCGTATGCTTTGGAGGAGGTATCCCCATGCGCCTCAGCACTGAATAAAAGCATACCTGCTTTACAACTTTATCGAGTTGTAGAGTCTATCTGCATATCACTTGGAGCACAAGTGAAAAAAATTGTACTAAGAATGTTTGTTTTGTTAGTTTTTACTAGCTTATACAGTGTCATATTACTTGAGCCCTTAAGCAGGTGTTGATAGTGGATATAGAAAACAAAGAAGGGGGAGATGTGGGGAGTGAAGGTGGTAAGATTTGCATGCAGAACAGTTTGGGAATGAACTCTGAGGCCTTGGTGCTTGACAAGCCCTGGAGCGATGAGTTGGACTGTCCAAGGACAGGAAAGGTAAAGAAGCAAGCCTTGGGAGGATGGGCCAGAATGTAGTTGTGGCAGGAATCTCAGTTGGAGGCCAGAGGATGCGGGGGTTGTGAGAGGGTCTGCAACATTGTGTTTGGACTATTTACCTGGAGAGTTTCACAGTGGCCAGTGAGATTGAACGTTGTATGTATGTGCAGGTTGGGAAAGTACAGAACAATGGGATAAAAAGGGCTTGGTGGTAATAAACTAGGACTTGAGTCTCTGTATCAGCTTGAGTCCATGTCATGAAATGCAACACTTCAGGACCCACAGATGGATTTCATCAGGTCCCATGGACTTGTGCACGTTCAGCTTCTTAAGATGGTCTCAACCTGATCCTCTCCTACAGTGGGCCTAAGGTCTTCATTCTCACAATCCCTGCATCTGCCTTCCAAGACTTGGGTGGTGTGGTCAGAGTATTTGCCAGTGAAGACTGAGGCAAAGTATTCATTAAAAACCTCAACCTTCTCCAAATCCATGGTAGCCAGTTCTCCCAATAGCTTCTGGAGGGGGCCTATGTTGTCCCTAGTCTGTCATTTTTTCACAATATACCCACAGAATCCCTTCCCGTTATATTTAATCCCTTCCTGTTATCTTTATATGGATGATCCTCCCAAGAAAGTTGCTCTGATGCAGGGTTAACTGATGTACGGGGCAGGGGGTAGGCCGCTTGCTTAACAGTGTTACTGCTTCCTCATGCTTATCGTACTTGCAATACACAAGGGGGTAGGTCAAGCCGCTTGCTTAACAATGTTACTACTTGCTCATGCTTATCGTACTCACCGTGTATGCTTGAACAAGATATAAGGACATAGCTATTGTTAAGAGGTAGGGACTGTGACTTGATTCCCGTCCTTTGGACACCTAGGCCGGCTGAAATTGGCTCTGCGGTTTGGACAATGACCAAACTTCCAGGGAGCATGCGTAATGACTAGAGATGAAAATTTCACGCTCGAGGAAGACTCGTTTACTTCACCTTGAGACCCTAGCCCACGACCACTAGGAGGCACTGCACAGACTTGTTAGCTCATTATAACGTGAAGCTGGAATAGGACATGAATATGTATAGGCATGTTGTTCAACCTCATGCATATGTATAACTTTAGAGAATAAATGTAAAGGGAAACGACGCTGTGGTGCGCATGCCTTTGGAGGAGCTATCCCCCTTGCACCTCAGCGCTGAATAAAACATACCTACTTTACAACTTTAATGAGTTGTGGAGTCTATCTGCGCATCAGCTCCTCCACTCTTTGGTGAGCAGCTTCCAAGATGGAGTGGAAAAGCTGATTTTACTCCAACTCATGTTATAAGGAATTCTATTCCCTTTCTACAAGGGGTAAGTGGACAATCGTATGATCACCTGTAGTGGGGCCCTGCATCCAGCCAGGTGGAGGAGAGGGACAATGGGTTTTACTGGTCTGTTTGGATCAGGTGGCCTGGCACATGAGTCCCACAGGAGTATAAGGCTCTACTAGATTCTGGTGCACAGTGTACCCTGATGCCATCAAGCTGTCAAGGGGCGAAACCCATTTGAATTTCTGGAGTGGTGACAGGAGGATCCCAAGAGCTGACTCTACTGGAGACTGAAATCAGCCTGACTGGGAAGGAGTGGCAAAGGTCAAGGGACCTGCACAGGAGATTCACCCGGTCGGCGGGTGGTGAGGCGCTGTATTCTCTTCCCCTGTTATTTCCTTTATCATTTTTATTATTGGTGGTAGCCGTAGTGGTTTTGTGTTATACCTTAGTTACTGGGCGGCTCTTATCTCAACCCGTGGGAGTTACATTCTTTCAATACTCCTCCCCATCCCTCCGGGAGTGGGGGGAGGAAGGGGGGGAGAGAGCGAGCGAGCTGCATGGCTGACTCGGCTTAAACCACAACAGTACTTTTGGCACCCAAGGTGGGGTACGAAGGGTTGAGATAACAACAGATCTGACTGGATTATGTCTAATCATATTTGCGAAGGGTAAAATCAAAAGGAGGCAAGAAAGATGAAGCAAGATGAAGAAACTATGTACTCACCACCCGGGACAGCATCTGACCAGGAGTTATTAGTATGTGAATCAGAGGAAGAGGTGACGTCTCGACCCCGGACCTCAACCGAGCTACGGAATATGCAATAAGATTTTACCCGTCAACCAGGGGAGCATATCATCACCTGATTGCTCTGATGCTGGGACAATGGGGCCGATGGTCACGAACTAGAATGTAGGGAAGCAGAGCAGCTGGGATCACTTGCTAGGGAAGGGGGAATTGACAAAGCAATTGCAAAAGAGAAAAAGTCCCTCAGCCTTTGGAAGCTGCTCTTGGCAGCTGTGAAAGAAAGGTTTCCATACAAGGCCGATGTTATGAGTTGTTCTGCCAAGTGGACTACTCTACAGAAAGGCATCCAGTCTCTGAGGGAATCAGCCATTGTACAGATGATCTAACACGTTAAGCCAAATAACGGGATGTACCCATAGATCCAGATGAAGTCAAATGTACACGACCCATGTGGTGGGAATTTACACGGAATGCACCGTCATCATATGCCCATTCATTGGCAACAGTAACCTGGAATGACATAGTACCACTATCAGTGGATGAAATGATTCATAAAGTCCGAGAGTTCAAAGACAATCTCACCCCTTCCATCATCTCAGCTGTGGAAAAACTGTCCAAGCATCTTAAACAACTGAAGGACGATCTATCTGATCTATCCAGCTCCTCCCATGTACCAACACGTCTCAGCTATTAACAAAAGGCATTCTACTGCTCGAGAGGCAAGATACAGGAGGTATACGCCACGAGCCACCCTATGCTGTTGCCTGTGGGATCACGGAGAAGACATGATGAAGTGGGATGGAAAACCTACCTCAGCTTTGGAGGAATGGGTACGTGAACTGAAGAGGAGAACAAAGGTCAAGGCTGATCATCCCATGAAAGCTGCGGCTTCAGTCTCCAGTAAGCAGGCTCCCAGATGGTGTAGAAGAGCTGATTTTACTTCAACTCCTGTTATAAGGAATTCTATTCCCTTTCTAAAGGACCTAAGTGTTCAATGTTGTGATGACAATTAGAGGGGCCCTGCCTCCAGCCAGGTGGAGGAGAAGGACAGTCGGGTTTACTGGACTGTGTGGATCAGACGCCCTGGCACATCAATCCCACAAAAGTATGAGGCTCTAGCAGATACTGGTGCACAATATATCCTGCTTCCATCAAACTGCCAAAGGGTGGAACCCATCTACATTTCTGGAGTGACAGGAGGATCCCAAGAGTTGACTGTACTGGAGGCTGAAATCAGCCTGACTGGGAAGGAGTGGCAAAAGCACCCCATTGTGACTGGTCCAGAGGCTCCATGAATCCTTGGCATAGACTGTACCAGGAGAGGGTACTTCAAAGACCCAAAAGGGTACCAGTGGGCTTTTGGCATTGCTGCTTTGGAGACTGAGGAAATTGAGCAGCTGTCCACCTTGCCTGGTCTCTCAGAGGATCCTTCTGTTGTGGGGATGCTGAAGGTCAAAGAACAGCAACAGCCAATAGAAACCAAAACAGTGCACCAGCGGCGAGACCGCACCAACTGAGACTCCCTGTTTCCCATCTATAAACTGATCCGAAGACCGGAGAGCCAAGGAGTGATTAGTAGAACCCACTCTCCCTTTAATAGCCCCATATGGCCAGTGCAAAAGTCTAATGGAGAGTGGAGACTAACAGTAGACTATTGTGGCCTGAATGAAGTCACACCACCATTGAGTGCTGCCGTACCGGACATGCCAGAACTTCAGTATGACCTGGAGTCCAAGGCAGCCAAGTGGGAGGCCACAATTGATATTGACAACACATTTTTCTCAATTCCTTCGGCAGCACAGTGCAGGCCACAATTTGCTTTTATTTGGAAGGGTGTCCGGTTCACTTGGAACCGACTGCCCCAGGGGTGGAAACACAGCCGTACCATCTGCCATGGACTGATCCGGACTGCACTGGAACAGGGGCAAGCTCCAGAACACCTGCAAGACATCGATGACATGATTGTGTGGGGCGATACAGTGGAAGTAGACTTTGAGAAAGTGAGCAAAATAATCCAAATCCTGATGAAAGCTGATTTTGCCATAAAACGGAGTAAGGTCAAGGGACCTGCACACCAGATTCTATTTTTGGAAATAAAATGGCAAGATGGACGCAGAGAGATCCTCACAGATGTGATCAACAAGATAACAGCAATGTCTCCACCAACTAATAAGAAAGAAACGCAAGCTTTCTTGGGTGCTGTGGGGTTCTGGAGAATGCACATCCCAAATTTCAGTCTGATTGTAAGCCCTCTCTCTCATGTGACCCGGAAGAAGAATGGTTTCAAATGGGGCCCTGAGCAACAACAAGCCTTTGAGCAAATTAAATGAGAGATAGCTCATGTAGTAGCCCTTGGACCAGTCTGAACCGGCCAGATGTAAAAAAATGTACTCTACACCACAGCTGGGGAGAATGGTCCTTCCTGGAGCCTCTGGCAGAAAGCTCCAGGGGAGACTCGAGGTCGACCCCTTGGCTTTTGTAGTCGGGGATTCAAAGGATCTAAGGCCAGCTATACCCCAACTGAAAAAGAGATGCTGACACGCTATGAAGGGGTTTGAGCTGCTTCGGAAGTGATTGGCACTGAAGCACAGCTCTCTTGTCACCCTGGTTGCCCGTGCTGGGCTGAATATTCAAAGGCAGGGTCTCCTCTATACATCATGCAACTGATGCTACATGGAGTAAGTGGGCTGCACTAATTACCCAATGAGCTTGAATAGGAAATTCCAATCGTCCAGGCATTCTGGAACTCATCATCATGGACTGGCCAGAGGGCAAAGATTTTTGAAGGTCATCAAAGGAGGAGGTGATGCATGCTGAAGAGACCCCACCATATCATAAACTGTCAGAAAGTGAAAAGCAGTATGCCTTGTTTACTGATGGGTCTTGACGTATTGTGGGAAAGCATCAGAGATGGAAGGCAGCTGTATGGAGTCCTGGACGACAAGTTGCAGAAACTGCTGACGGAGAGGGTGAATCGAGTCAGTTTGCCGAGGTGAAAGACATCCAGCTGGCCTTGGACACTGCTGAACAAGAAAAGCGGCCAGTACTTCTATATATCTATACTGACTCATGGATGGTGGAAAATGCCCTGTGGGGGTGATTGCAGCAATGGAAGCAGAGCAATTGGGAATGCAGGTAAACCCATCTGGGCTGCTGCACTGTGGAAAGATATTGCTGCCAGGGTGCAGAACCTGATGGAGAAGATATGCCATGCAGATGCTCATGTACCCAAGAGTCTGGAAACTGAGGAACACCAGAACAACCAACAAGTGGATAAATCTGCTAAAACTGAAATGGCTCAGGTGGACTTAGATAGGCAGCATATGGGTGAATTATTTTTGGCCCGGTGGGCCCATGACACTTCAGGCCATCAGGGCAGAGATGCAACATACATATGGGCTCATGATTGAGGGGTGGACTTAACAATGGACAATATAGCCCAGGTTATTCATGAGTGTGAAACGTGCTGCAGTTAAGGAAGCTGAGCGGTTAAAGCCTCTTTGGTATGGTTGAAGTACAAATACGGGGAGGCCTGGTAGACTGACTATATCACATTCCCACCAACCCGCCAAGGCAAGTGCCATGTGCTTACCATGGTGGAAGCAACCACCGGGTGGCTGGAAACATATGCTGTGCCCCATGCCACTGCCCAGAACACTACCCTGGGCCTCGAGAAACAGATTTTGTGGGGACACAGCACCCCAGAGAGAAGTGAGTCAGACAATGGGACTCATTTCCGGAATAACCTTATTCTGGAGCCAAAGGCATGGCATTGAGTGGGTATATCACATCTCCTATACCATGCACCAGCCTCTGGGAATATCGAATGGTACAATGGGCGGTTAAAAGCTACACTGAGAGCAATGGGTGGGGGAACTTTCAAGCATTGGGATACACACTTACCAAAGGCCACCTGGTTGGTCAACACCAGAGGATCTGCCAACAGGGCTGGTCCAGCCCAGTCAGAACTTTTACATATTGTAGAGGGGGACAAAGTTCCTGTGGTGCACATGAAGAATTTGCTGGGGCAGACAGTCTGGGTTATTCCTGCTTCAGGTAAAGGCAAACCCACTCGTGGGATTGCTTTTGCTCAGGATATACTTGGTGGGTAATGCGGGAAGATGGGGAAATCCGATGTATACCTCAAGGATTTGATTTTAGGGGAAAACAGCCAATGAACTTAATTGTATGCAGTTGCCTTCTATGTAATACTTTTATAGCCCATCAAGTAGATGTCTTCAGGTCACCAGCGACTGGCCCTGACTTCCCTCTGACCATCATCCCAACAGAGAATGAACTTTGATAGGACCAGACGAGTTCTGCGGCAAAGGAACGATCAGCATCAGCAGGCAACGATCCAACACTGCACACAGCCTCTCCTGCCCCAAAAGACTGTTACAAGAGATGGAACCCAACATCATGGACCAAATGGACTCGACAGCTTTATAGGGATTGGTCCATGCACTAAGGAATGATCTCTTTCTCTCTGTATGTGCATGTGGATGTATATATGTAAGAGCGATGGTATACCGAAAATGTGGGATGTGAGCATGACATGAATGGTATGGAATAAGGGATGGATAATGTCCTGGGTTCAGCAGTAGCAGTCATTTTTTCTCCTTCTTAGCAGCTGGTGCAGTGCTACGTTTTTTGACTTTCAGCCTGGGAACAGTGCTGATAAGATCAGTGTTTTTAGTTACTCCTCAAATGTTTTGTCTGATCAAGGACTTTGTGAGGCTCATGCTCTGCCAGGGAGGAGGGGAAGCCGGGAGGAAGCAGAGACAGGACACCTGACCCAAACTAGCCAAATAGGTATTCCATACTGCAGCACATCATGTATTCTCTTCCCTTGTTATTTCCCTTATCATTATTATTATTGGGGGTCGCAGTAGTGATTTGTGTTATACCTTAGTTACTGGGCGGTTCTTATCTCAGCCCGTGGGAGTTACGTTCTTTCAATTCTCCTCCCCGTCCCTCCGGAAGCGGGGGAAGGGGGGGGGGGGCGGAAGGGGTGGAGAGAGTGGGGGAGCTGCGTGGTTCTGATTTACAGCCTGGGCTTTAACTATGACACGTATATATACATCCACAGAGAGAGAGAGAGAGAGAATTCCTTAGTGCATGGACCATTTTCTATAATGCTGCTGAGTCCATCCAGTCCATGATGTCCGGCTCCATCTCTTGTAAGAGTCTTTCAGAGCAGGAGAGAGTGTTATGTAGTCAGTCTGCCAGGCCTCCCCATATTTGCACTTCAGCCATCGTCCTCCATACCAAAGAGGCTTTAACCGCTCAGCTTGCTTAATTGCAGCACGTTTTACACTCGTGAATAACCTGAGCAATAGTGTCCATTGCTATGTCCACCCCTTCATCATGAGTCCATCTCTATGTTGCATCTCTGCCCTGATGGTCTGAAGTGCCATGGGCCCACCAGGCTCAAAATAATTCACCCTCCCCTTCAGCAGTTTGCACAGCTTGTCGCAGGGGACTCCATGCAGTTGCCTTCCATCTCTGCTTCCAAAGCACTGGAGGGGCCCAGGGGACTAGATACTTGCCCATACTGTCCCACACACCCTGCCACTCATGACTGTCCAGCCTTGGGGAAAATCTCTTGGTCCTCCCATATCGTCGTCTAACCCTAGACAAGACCCAAACCTGACTCTGCTTGACTTTCAAGATCAGACAAAATGGTTGTGGGGAAAACCCACTCTGTATGTGTGCCAACATGGTGATCCCCATCACAATCAGCAGGCAGGTCTCAAGGGCACCCAAAGGCCATTCAAATCCTTCAGAACTCTCAAATGATGCTTCTGTACTTCTCACTGTGTCTGGTGTAGCTGCTGTGCTTGGAGCTGGAGTAGCTGCGCTGTCTGCTGCGATTGGATTTTGAATGGCTGCTGTACTTGTTCCTCGGGTTGGTATAGCTGCTGTGCTTGCAGTTGGAGTATCTGCTGTAGTCAGAGTTTGAGTAGCTGCTGTACATGTCACTAGGGTGTGTGAGAATGTCTCCCTCATAGGCTGACAACCCGAGGAGAGGAAAAAAGATGTGTAATTGCTGTACACTTCTATTATATATCTCCCAAAGTATAGAGGTGGCGTCCACACTCGGAACGCAAGCCAGATCAGTTTCATGATCAATGTGTCTATTGTATTAGAAGTCATTACCAGAGAGTACATTAAAACAAGAACCTTAGCCCAAGGTCCCCAGCCGATAAACACTAACACAGCAAATACCAGCTGTAAGGTACGACATGCTGAAACTGTGAGATCAAGTGAAACAAATTTGAGAGCCAATAAATCAATATTGTGACAACTGAATATTAATCCAAAACAATGAATGCTTATCACAATTTTGCTCAGAAACCCGGATATACTGGGTGGGTAGTGCGGGAAGATGGGTGTCCTGGGTTCAGCAGTAGCAGTCATGTTTTTTTTCCTTTGTGGTAGCTGGTGCAGTGCTGTGTTTTGACTTCCAGCCTGAGAACAGTGTTGGTGAAGTCGATGTTTTCAGTTGTTGCTAAGTGATGTTTACCCTGACCGAGGACTTTGTGAGGCTCATGCTCTGCCAGGGAGGAGGGGAAGCCGGGAGGAAGCAGAGACGGGGCGCCTGACCCGGGCTAGCCAGGGAGGTATTCCATACCACAGCACGTCATGGCCGGGGTGGGGGGTGACTGGGAGTTACCCGGAAGGACACGGGCTTCCGGGTGGAACTCGTTTTCTTGGCCGGTGGTATCGTATTCTCTTCCCTGGTTATTTTCCCTTATCATTGTTGTAGTTGATAGTAGCGGTGGTGATTTGTGTACATTGGTTGCTGGACTGTTCTTGTCTCAACCCGTGGGAGTTGCACTTTTTTGATCCTCCTCCCCGTTCCTCCAGGAGTGGGGAAGGGGAGAACCCCGGTGGGGGGGGGACACGGACCTCGATTGTTGTCAGCTCAGCACCACTCACTGGGAGTGAGTGAACAAGTTACCTGACTGGGTTTAAACCATGACAGTTCTTTTGGCCCCCAACGTGGGGCCTCTTCAGCGCGCACCACCTCCTCCTTTGGTGACATTCCAAAATCTTTGCCCTCTGGCCAGTCCATCATGACTTCTAGAATGCCTGGATGACTGAGATTTCCTATTCGAGTTCGTTGTGTAATTAGTGCAGCCCATTTACTCCATGTAGCATCAGTTGCATGATGTGTAGAGGAGACCCTGCCTTTGAACATCCAGCCCAGCACGGGCAACCGGGGTGCCAGAAGGAGCTGTGCTTCAGTGCCAATCACTTCCGAAGCAGCTCGGTTGAGGTCCGAGGTCGAGAAGTTACCTCTTCTTCTTCTTCTTCGTCATGTGATGATGACTCCTGATCAGATTCTGGACCGGGTGGTGAATTCATTGGTTCTTCATCTTGCTTCACCCTTTTTTTTTTTTTTTTAAAAATGAAATGCACATATTCTTTATTTTGTATTAATACACTGTAACTGCTTTACAGAGTCCAGCATCTCAGTTGCATGTAAATACTACAGATGAACTTGCCAAACTGGAGCTCACAAAACTAGTGCATTTTTCCCAAAGCCGAGACTAAACCCTCTAACTCCTTAAAAAAATACATTAAAGAACGTACCACACACACACATATTGCACTTTTCTCCATATGAAATTTTTACCCCATATACATCACACCAAAGTCTCTTCAAAGGAGTCTGTAATACAAGATAATAAAGCTAGTAATTACTTTAACAGTAGTGTGCACAGTTCTCTAATGTTAGATGTAACAGATTTGAACAAAAAAGCCACTTCAGAGTAGTACAAAGTGGTGCCCAATGGATACGCTGCTCTATTAGAAGCCTTTTAGTCTAATTGGCTTGAAGGAAATTAGTTAAATATGCTTTTGGTGGAGGGGAAGAGTCAGGCTAAACTGTATTAAAGAAATACTGTAGCTTTCCCCTTACCAGCACTGCAAAGCTCAAATGAGCTTAGACTAATTGGCATAAGCCCTCTCTATCATGTGACCCGGAAGAAGAATGATTTTAAATGGGGCCCTGAGCAGCAACAAATGACTGTGCAGGGTCATCTTCCGACTCGCCTTCTGTCTCTATTCCTTCATCAATAGAAGTTTCCATCATGCTGGTAGGTAACGATTGGCATCCTTTCCTAATCCTCACGGGAGGTACAGGATCCAGTAGGCAGCCATTTACCTTTGGTGTCTCAACTCTTTCTTCCTCCATAAACGCTGTGTCTCCCTGGCAGCTGGATGGAGGGAATGAAAAGGCTTCTGCTCCTGAAGCTGAGGGAAGGCCTGGAGACTGCAACAACCTTGCATTTTGTGAATGCAAGTTAACAGAGGGTACCACGGCTTGTGCCTTGGCTACTGTCTGTTCAGCAATTGTGCTTGGCCGACGCTGACAAGCATCAACTCTCTGTTCCACAGGGAAGCTACTCCGATGGGATTTGAGTCTTTCCACTAACAAGTAATAAATAGCAGCAAAGTGGTTATAACTCTTGTTCTGCAGAGACTCAACAGTTTTCTGTTGGTCTATTCCAAGGCTGTGCATTAGCCGTAAGACCTGTTCATTATACTCTCCAATGGAAGGCTCGTTCTCCTCTCCTGGTGGATAAAGAATAGGTCTTTGTGCAGGAACTTCTATAAGCATCCACTTATGCTCCTTAATCTGAGCAATAGTTAACCGTTTGGATGGGTCTAGGACCAACATTCTTCTAATCAGATGTTCACACTCTTCTGACATAAAGTAAGGGATCCTGAACCTTCCTTCAAGAACTCGCTGCCTCAGTATGGGGAGTGTTGGTCCATCAAAAGGTAACGCTCCACAGACCAAAACATAAAGAACTACACCCATGCTCCAGATATCCAGCTGCG
>NW_026635872.1:0-20192 GCF_028554395.1 Pezoporus wallicus | reverse complement strand
GAGCTCCGATGGCCTGGAGGGTAACGGGAGGGGGTGTCCCCGCTTCAACCTCCGGGTCCCCGTTAATGGGGGGCTGCCGGGAGTTGTAGTGCTGTGGGCCGGCCGGAGGACTAGGCCGCGGGGAGGGGGGGGACTACAACTCCCAGCGGCCTTCGCGTTGAGAGGGGACGGGACGGACGACGACGACTGGGCCTTTAGGGGGGGTATTTGGGGTGCCCCCCCCCTCAATGAGGCTGTTTCCCAACTTTCCTGCTGTTTATGGATCGATTCCCTCTTTTCCTCCCTCAGCACTGGACCAGGAGGGGTTGCGGTAGGTGAATCCATAGGGATCTGTGTAATGGGGGGGGGGGGGTTTGGGCCAGGACTCAATGGGAGTCGTAGACTGAGCCCTTTGTTAAGGTGCAGATGGGTTGTGGCTCCCAAATCCCCCTTTGCAACGCGTCCCGCTGGGATTCTGCCGTGGAAAACACCCGGAACTGACACAAATACCCCCGGAACTGCCCCAAAACCGCATTTAAGAACCCCCAGAACCCTCCCCAAACCCACATTTACCCCCCCAAAACCCCATTTACCCCCCAAAACCCCCATTTACCGCCCAAACCCCCCATTTACCCCCCAAAACCCCATTTACCCCCCAAAACCCCATTTACCCCCCAAAACCCCCATTTACCCCCCCAAAACCCCATTTACCCCCCCAAAACCCCATTTACCCCCCCCAAAACCCCCATTTACCCCCCCAAAAACCCCATTTACCCCCCCAAAACCCCCATTTACCCCCCAAAACCCCATTTACCCCCCAAAACCCCCGTTTACCCCCCAAAACACCCGTTTACCACCCCATTTACCCCCAAAACCCCCATTTACCCCCCAAAACCCCCATTTACCCCCCCAAAACCCCATTTACCCCCCAAAACCCCCGTTTACCCCCCCAAAACCCCATTTACCCCCCAAAACCCCCATTTACCCCCCAAAAAAACTGTTTACCCCCCAAAACCCCCATTTACCCCCCAAAACCCCCGTTTACCCCCCAAAACCCCCATTTACCCCAAAACCCCCATTTACCCCCCAAAACCCCCATTTACCCCCCAAAACCCCCATTTACCCCCCAAAACCCCCATCTGCCCACCCAAAAAAACCTTTTTCCCCTCAAAAAGCCCCCATTCCCCCCAAATCCCTCATTTTCTCCCCCCCAAAAAAACACATTTCCCCCCAATTCCCCCCCAAAACCCCATTTACCCCCAAAAGCCCCCATTTCCTCCCCCCAAAAAAACCTTTCCCCCAATCCCTCATTTTATCCCCCCAAAACCCCCCATTTCTCCCCCCAAAAAAAATTTCTCCCCCCCAAAATCCCTCATTTCCACCCAAAAAAAACCTTCTTCCCCCCCCCCAAAAGCCCCATTTTCCCCCAAATCCTTCATTTTCTCCCCCCAAAAAGCCCCATTTCCCCCCCCCCCAACCCCCATTTCACCCCCAGGGCTGGGGGAATACCCCCATTCCCAAAGGTGGGAATTCTTTGGCCTTGTTTTGGGCTCAAAATGGGGCTTTTTGGGCATGGCAAAGGGCTTGTTTGGGGGGGGGGGGGGCACCCGTGAGGCGGGTATGGAGCTGGCAGCGCTTCCCGCTGCCTCCTGCACGTTGGGACTTGCCTTTTCCTTCCCTTTTATCCCGGTTTTCCTTGGCTCTTGGGTTATTTAATGGGATTTGGGGGGGGTGGGGGGGGGCTCTTTAACAACTTCCTTTTCCCTTTGGATTTCATGGAGCGGTAATCCCGACTCCATCCCGAATCCAAGGTGGCCCTTGGATCTGTTGGCGTTCCATTGGGAGCAGGGCGATCCCAGCGCTTTCAACCCTTCCTCTTTTCCTTCTCCCAGGATTCCTCCTCAAGCTTGGAGCTTGGGAATGCCGTAGGAGCCTCCTCTTCCTCCTGTTCTTCATCCCGATATCCAGGCCTCCCCGGGCTTCTTTGGACCTCAACAGGCAGGGATTTATCCCAAGGGAAAGGGATACACCGGGGGGATGTGACAAGCTCCTTCCTTTGGGATCATAATTCCTTTGGAATTGGCCAACCTCATCCAGAGACGCTGCTATCCCAGAGATCCCGGCCTTGGGAATCCAGGCAAGTAGGAATCGGTCCTTATTCCCAACCGTGTTGGTGTTGGAATAGTGTTCATTATCCCGTCTTCATCAGATAAAACCGGGAATCAAGGTCCAGGTTGGGATAGAGCCCTTCCTGTATTCCTGTTTTCCCTTTGGGATAATGAATGGTGTCCTCATTGCCCACTAATGATTATTGGGCTTTAACTACCCCCTCATTAAGCCCAGAATTCCCGAGCTTTTCCTTTAATTGCTTCCCTAATTACCCTTGCCTTTCCCTTTGGATGAGCATTGGGAAAACCGGGAAACACACACCCCCCCCCCCCCATCCCAAAGAGTCTTTCTGGGGCTGTTTCATCCCAAAGGGAGCCTGGGATGGTGCTTTATTCCCTGTGGGAAGCCCTGAGGAAGGGAGGAGAAGCTCATGGTGGATTTGGGAATGAGCTGGGATCAAGCTGGAAGCGGAAAGGCCCCTGTGGGGGGTTAAATCCCGGGGTTTTAGTGGGAATTGGGTGGGATAAAGCTGGGAAGGGGTTAAATCCCATCCCACATCCCAAAGCAAAGCCTGTGGTTAACCATTAAAACCAATCTGGTTATTCATTAGCAGGGAAAGGGTTGGGCCCTGCTCCTGCAAATGCAGCAGGATGGGCCTCAACGTTCCCAACTTTGGGATCAACTGGAGGAGCGGGATCAGCTGCAGGAGCAGGATCCATCTGGAGGGGGGGTGGGTGTTGTAGCCTTTTCCCTCATTTCTTATCCCAAAGGACATCCCAAGGGGGTGATGGAGCAGCTGGGGCGGTGCTCATCCCTCCACTGGGATCCCTTGGAATGCTTTGGGATCCATCGGTGCCGGTGAATCCGGTGTCGGAGCCACCAGGATTCCCCTTAAACCCCTGCAATGAATCCTTAGGGCTCCTTCTGCTTCCCTTTGGCACACAGAGCCTGGAGAGGGGGAGACTCTTCCCATATTTCCTAGGGAATAGGATGAGATTCCTGCTTGGATGGATTCCTGCTGGATAACGGAGGTGCTCCAGCGCTTTTGGTCTTCCCAAGCTTGATAGTGGAGGCTGGAAATGCCAAGTCAGGGGAGATTCCAGGAAGTAAAAGGGGGGGGGGGGTAGTTCCCAAAACATGGAGCTGCTGTTGGGAAATGCAAGACTGTTCCTGGTTTTCCATTAAAAGTAGCTCCAAATCCATTAAAAAAGGAAGGGGATGACAAGTTCTTCCATAGGGATGGAAAAGGTTGCCCTGAACCCTTCCCGTTGGGATCATGCTGTATGGGAAGGGGGATTCCGTCGTCCCTGGCTGCAGGTTTATGCTCCCATATCTTTTGGGAAGAGCATCCCGGGAATTCCATATCCCTGTGGGTACAAATCTCCTCCTGATGCTTCATCTTCATGTCCATAGAGACCTCAGAGCAACTCCCAGTGCCTACAGGAGACCTGGAGCGGGGCTTTGGACACGGGATGGAGGGATGGGATGAGGAGATGATGGGATCTTGGGATGAAGCTCTTCCCCATGAGGATGGGTTGGATGGAGCAGGTTGGGATGCTCCATCCCTGGCCGTGCCCAAGGAGCAGCCTGCCCTATGGCCGGTGTCCCTGTGGGTTGGGTCTGGATGATTCCAGCTCCTTCCCATCCCATGGATCAGAGGGGACCATTGCTGGTCATTCCCAACCCAACCTGGTGCCCCCCACCTCCAACCCCATGTCCCCCTCTCTTCTCTCTCTCCCCACCCCAGGATGTCCCATCGGCTCTGAGCGCCACCACCATGCCCCACGGCATTCCCAGCCCTCCCGGCATTCCCAGCGGCGGCATCCCAGCGGCATTCCCGGCCTGGCAATGAGCGGCTTCATCCCCGTCACCGGACCATGAGCTCCCACCGCCCGCCGCGCCATGAGGACACCGACGGCTCCCCAGCGCCCTTTTGGGTGCCCAATGGCAACGTGGTGCCAGCACCCCCCGTGGCGGCACCTCCCGGGGCTGACCCCCCCCGCATGGTCCCTGTCCCCAAAATGGGGGTTCGTGCCCGCATCGCCGAGTGGCCCCCCAAGAGGGACCCCCCCAAGGAGCCGCCTCGGGAAGCAGCGGGAAGCCGGGATGCTCCTTGGAGCCGGAATGCGGCCCCCATCGGGCAGCAGCCCCTGGCTGGCGTCGCGGGCTTCAAAGCCCTGCAGCGCCTGGCGCGGCGGCGTTCCAAGGATGTGGAATTCCAAGAGGGATGGCCTCGATCCCCGGCCAAAGGTTTGGCACCGCTGCGACACCGGAGCAGCAGTGAGGTGACGTTGAGCGAGTGCGATCCCGAGGAGCCGACGGAGCCCCGAGGAGCCAAACTGGGAGGAGGAGGTGGGATATTCCGGGAATACGGCAGCACCTCCTCCATTGACATCCAGGGAATCTCGGAGCAAAGCTTCTTTGATATGCTCAATGAATTCCGCACCAAGAAGCCCGAGCGGCGAGCGGCGAGCCCGGAGCGTCTCGGAGAGGCCGGTTTTCCTACGGGATCATACCCCGGGATCAAAGCAGATGGCAGGAATGGAGCTCGGGATGAAGCATTGACCCAATCCAAGGAGAAACCCCGCCGGAGATGCCCCAAAGGCGACGCCGGCGCCGAATCCATCTTCAGGAAGCTCCGGAACGCCCGGAACGACGCGGAGCCGGAGGAGCCGCGGGCGCCGGAGCCGGGCAGGAGCTGGTGGTGCCAGAAGAGCTTTGCCCATTACGACGTCCAAAGCATCTTCTTCGACCTCAACGCCGTGGCCACCAACCGCGTGGTGGTGGCCCAACGCCGCAACACCACCACGGGCGCCTCGGCCGCCTCGGCCGCCCCGTCGGGAATGGGCTCGGATCCGGCCTTTCCCGGCACCGAGGATCCCAACTCGAAGGAGAACTTGGAGCACGACCTCGGCGATAACACCAGCAACGAGCTGCTCCTCAGTTGTCCCCATTTCCGCAACGAGATCGGCGGCGCCGGCGAGCGCAACGTCAGCTTCTCCAAAGCTTCCGGGGGATCTCCGGTCCTCCCGGTATCCGATGGGAGCTTCCCGGAGCCCATCCTGGATCCCCGGCCCACCAACGCTGCCATCTCGGTGCTGGAGGTGCCCAAGGAGCTGCAGAGGAACCCCAACCGCCTCAAGCACTACAGCGTGGAGCACGTGGACCTCGGTGCCCGCTACTACCGCGACCACTTCCATGGCAAAGGTGGGGTTTGGGGCGGGGGGGTTGTTGTGTCAATGGGGTTCCCAGCTCATCCCGATGCCCCTGATCCCCATTTTCTCCTCCATCCCTCTTTTATTCCTGGTAGAGCACTCGAATTACTTTGGAGTGGATGAGAAGCTTGGCCCGGTGGCCGTCAGCATCAAGCGGGAGAAGCTGGAGGACCACAAGGACCACGGCCCCCAATACCAGTACAGGATCATCTTCCGCACCAGTGAGGTACCGCATCCCGCTGGGATACCACAAACCCAGGATTGGGAAGCTGGATCCAGCCCTGCTTATCCCGTTTTCGATTGGTCTTTTCCCCTCCTTTCCCAGCTCATCACCCTCCGTGGCTCCATCCTGGAAGATGCCACCCCCACCACCACCAAGCACGGGACAGTGCGGGGCCTCCCGTTGAAGGATGCTCTGGAATACGTCATTCCCGAGCTCAACATCCACTGCCTGCGCTTGGCCCTCAGCACGCCCAAGGTCACCGAGCAGCTCCTCAAGCTCGATGAGCAAGGGGTGAGTAGAGGTAGGAACCAACGCTCCCGGAGCCGCTGGCATCCGGCGCCGCTTGATTCCCGTCTTCCCGCAGCTCTGCCGCAGGCACAAGGTGGGAATTCTCTACTGCAAAGCCGGGCAGAGCTCGGAGGAGGAGATGTACAACAACGAGGAGGCCGGTCCCCCCTTCGAGGAGTTCCTCATGCTCCTGGGGGAGAAGGTTTGCCTCAAGGCCTTCAGCAAGTACGCGGCCCAGCTGGACACCAAGAGTGAGTGACACCACGGGCTGGCACCGTGGGGCCACCGGAGATGCTGCCACCACCGCTCACTTGTCCCCTCTGCCGCCCTTGTAGCCGACTCCACCGGGACCCATTCCCTCTACACCACGTACCAGGACTATGAGATCATGTTCCACGTGTCCACCATGCTTCCCTACACTCCCAACAACAGGCAGCAGGTAACCCCCTCCATCCCCAGCAGCGCCTTCGTTGGGCTTCCCTCTCCTCTCCATCCGTAGGGATTTGCTCCTCTCCCTTCGTCTTCTCTCTTCCAGCTGCTGAGGAAGAGGCACATCGGGAATGACATCGTCACCATCATCTTCCAAGAACCTGGAGCGTTGCCTTTCACCCCTCAGAACATTCGTTCCCACTTCCAGCATGTCTTCATCATCGTCCGAGCCCACAATCCCTGCACGGAGAACGTCTCTTACAGGTGAGCTTCCAGATGGATTTGGCCACCACATCCCTAATTTCCCCCTCTTGGAAGAGGAGACGTGGAGCTTCTCCCTTCGGAGCGGGCAAGAAGGGACCTAAATCCCAACCCTGAGTGGGGTTCCATGGTTTTAGCCACCTTAACCACCTTCCCTTCTCTGTTCCTTCCCAAGCGTGGCCGTCACCAGATCCAAGGACGTTCCTTCCTTCGGTCCCCCCATTCCCAACGGCGTCACCTTCCGCAAATCCGACGTCTTCCGAGAGTTCCTCTTGGCCAAGGTGATCAACGCGGAGAACGCGGCTCACAAATCGGACAAGTTCCACACCATGGCCACCAGGACACGCCGGGAATACCTGAAGGACCTGGCTGAGAACTGGGTCACCAACACTCCCATCGACTCCACCGGGAAGTTCAACCTCATCTCCTTGGCTTCCAAGAAGAAGGAGAAGACCAAAGCACGGGTTGGGGCTGAGCAGCACAGCGCCGGGGCCATCTCCTGGCGTGTTTCCGCGTTGGATTTCGCCCGTGGAGCCGAGATCTCTTGTGCTTTGGGAATCTCCAATGAGTTCGTGGTCCTCCTGGATCTGGGAGCTAAAGAGGTGGTCTTCAACTGCTTCTGTGGGGACGTCATCGGGTGGACCGCCGATGCGGCCACCATCAAGATCTTCTATGGCCGAGGGGACCATATCTTCATCCGGGCCGGGGAAGGGGGTCCTGAGGACATCAAGGAGATCGTGCAGAGGTTGAAGGTGGGTTTCCAGGTGGAGGAACCACGGGCAGAGGTTGTGGAAGTGCTGCTTGGATGAGGGGTGATGGGGTGGAGCTGGAAGAGGGGAAGTTGGGGTTGGATGTAAGGAACCTCTTCCTTACGAGGGTGATGGGAAGTTGAGGTTGGATATAAGGAAGTTCTTCCTCATGAGGGTGATAGGCAGTTGAGGTTGGGTATAATGAAGTTCTTCCTCATGAGGGTGGTGGGAAGTTGAGGTTGGATATAAGGAAGTTCTTCCTCATGAGGGTGATGGGAAGTTGAGGTCGGATATAAGGAAGCTCTTCCTTATGAGGGTGGTGGGAAGTTGAGGTTGGATATAAGGAAGTTCTTCCCTATGAGGGTGGTGGGAAATTGAGGTTGGATATAAGGAAGCTCTTCCTCATGAGGGTGATGGGAAGTTGAGGTTGGATATAAGGAAGTTCTTCCTCATGAAGGTGATGGGAAGTTGAGGTTGGATATAAGGAAGCTCTTCCTCATGAGGGTGATGGGAAGTTGAGGTTGGATATAAGGAAGTTCTTCCCTATGAGGGTGGTGGGAAATTGAGGTTGGATATAAGGAAGCTCTTCCTCATGAAGGTGATGGGAAGTTGAGGTTGGATATAAGGAAGCTCTTCCTTATGAGGGTGGTGGGAAGTTGAGGTTGGATATAAGGAAGTTTTTCCCTATGAGGGTGGTGGGAAGTTGAGGTTGGATATAAGGAAGCTCTTCCTCATGAGGGTGATGGGAAGTTGAGGTTGGATATAAGGAAGTTCTTCCTCATGAAGGTGATGGGAAGTTGAGGTTGGATATAAGGAAGCTCTTCCTTATGAGGGTGGTGGGAAGTTGAGGTTGGATATAAGGAAGCTCTTCCTCATGAGGGTGGTGGGAAGTTGAGGTTGGATATAAGGAAGTTTTTCCCTGTGAGGGTGGTGGGACACTGGAACAGGGGTAATTCAGGTTGGATATAGGGAAGTTCTTCCTTATATCCAACCTCAACTTCCCATCACTCTCATAATGAAGCTCTTCCCTGTGAGGGCAGAAGGACTGGGACTGGCTTGAATGAAGGTGGTTTGGCTGCTCCATCCCTTGCCGTGCCCAAGCCCTGCTTGGAGCAATCTCCTCTATGGAATGCATCCCTCCCTCTGGAACTGGATCATCTCCAGCTCCATTCCAGCCCTAAACCTGGAGGCTGTCTCCTGCTGGGATGTGGATCCAGGACCACCCCGAGGAGGCTTTTAGGCCTCCAACCCCCTCCTTTCCCCCTTGCCAAGGTGATGACGGACGGCTGCGAGACGGTGGACATGACCCTGAGGAGGAACGGCCTGGGCCAGCTGGGCTTCCACGTCAAGTACGATGGGACGGTGGCCGAGGTGGAGGACTACGGCTTCGCCTGGCAAGCGGGCCTGCGGCAAGGCAGCCGCCTGGTGGAGATCTGCAAGGTGGCCGTGGTCACCCTCAACCACGACCAGATGATCGACCTGCTCCGCACCTCCGTCACCGTCAAGGTGGTCATCATCCCGCCCCATGAGGATGGGGCTCCTCGGAGGTAGGTGATGGCGATGATGGGGATGGTCCTCCATGAAGCCCATGTCTTCCAGTTGGGTTGGTGATGGTCCTCCATGGAGCCCATGTCTCCCAGTTAGGTTGGAGATGGTCCTTCATGGAGCCCATGTCTTCCAGTTAGGTTGGCGATGGTCCTCCATGGAGCCCATATCTCCCAGTTAGGTTGGTGATGGTCCTCCACAGAGGCCATGTCTTCCAGTTAGGTTGGCGATGGTCTTCCGTGGAGCCCATGTCTCCCAGTTAGGTTGGAGGTGGTCCTTCATGGAGCCCATGTCTCCCAGTTAGGTTGGTGATGGTCCTCCACAGAGGCCATGTCTTCCAGTTAGGTTGGCGATGGTCTTCTATGGAGCCCGTATCTCTCAGTTAGGTTGATGATGGTCCTTCATGGAGCCCATGTCTCCCAGTTAGGTTGGAGATGGTCCTCCAATGAGCCTGTGTCTTCCAATTAGGTTGATGATGGTTCTCCATGGAGCCCATGTCTTCCAGTTAGGTTGATGATGGTCCTTCATGGAGCCCATGTCTCCCAGTTAGGTTGGAGATGGTCCTCCAATGAGCCTGTGTCTTCCAATTAGGTTGATGATGGTTCTCCATGGAGCCCATGTCTTCCAGTTAGATTGGCAATGGTCCTCCATGGAGCCCATATCTCTCAGTTAGGTTGATGGTGGTTCTCCATGTTGCCCATGTCTTCCAATTAGGTTGATGATGGTCCTCCACGGAGCCCACGTCTTCCAATTAGGTTGGCGATGGTCTTCCATGGAGCCCATGTCTTCCAATTAGGTTGATGATGGTTCTCCATGGAGCCCATGTCTTCCAGTTAGGTTGGCGATGGTCCTCCAGGGAGCCCATATCTCCCAGTTAGGTTGATGGTGGTTCTCCATGTTGCCCATGTCTTCCAATTAGGCTGATGATGGTTCTCCATGGAGCCCATGTCTTCCAGTTAGGTTGGCGATGGTCCTTCATGGAGCCCATGTCTTCCAGTTAGGTTGATGATGGTTCTCCATGGAGCCCATTTCTTCCAGTTAGGTTGGCGATGGTCTTTCATTTTGCCCATGTCTTCCAGTTAGGTTGATGATGGTTCTCCATGGAGCCCATGTCTTCCAGTTAGGTTGATGATGGTTCTCCATGGAGCTCATGTCTTCCAGTTGCCACCAGTGGGAGAACATCCCCTTTGTGTTGGGCAATAGAGTGCCCAAAGGGTGTGGAGCCTTCCCAGTGGGATTTGAGGGTGGGGTATCCCAGTTTTCCAGTGCTGGTCACCACCATGTGCTGGTCACTGGTAATGGGGACTTAAAGAGCTACAGGAAAGGCATTGCTTGGGGGGCCTAAAGCTCTGCCCATGGCACTGGCTGCCTTTGGGTGCCCCATAAGCGCTGATCCCCATGTCTCTGTGCCCCATAAGTGCTGATCCCCATGTCTCTGTGCCCCATAAGTGCTGATCCCCATCGCTCGGTGCCCCGTAAGTGCTGATCCCCATCGCTTGGTGCCCCGTAAGTGCTGATCCCCATGGCTCTGTGCCCCATAGGTGCCAATGCCAGCAGCTTCATGCCGTTTAAGGCTCAATTACCACTGGCCTCATGCCCCCTAAGTGCTGATCCCTGTGGCTCTGTGCCCCATAAGTGCTGATTCCCATGGCTCCGTGCCCCATAAGTGCTGATCCCCATGGCTCTGTGCCCCGTAAGTGCTGATCCCTATGGCTCTGTGCCCCATAGGTGCCGATGCCAGCAGCTTCATGCCGTTTAAGGCTCAATTACCTCTAGCCTCATGCCCCCTAAGTGCTGATCCCTGTGGCTCTGTGCCCCATAAGTGCTGATCCCCATGGCTCCATGCCCCATAAGTGCCTCCTGCCACCAGCTCCCTGCCCTGAGCCCCGCTCCCTGTGCTTGGCAGGGGCTGGTCCGAGTGCGTGTCCCTGGGCAGCACGGAGCCCAGGGAGGAGCCGGAGCGGGGGGGCTGCCCGGTGCGCCCCCCATACCGCAGCAGCGCCGCGTGGCAATGGAGCTCCTCAGCCTCCCACAGCACCAGCCTCGGCCCCACAGCGCCCCACGGCCGCCCTGGCAAGCAGGCGGTGCTGCCGCCCCACGGCAAGAGGTGAGTGACCGCAGCACCCCCGCCATGACACCATCACCATGATAACATCACCATGGTACCATCACCATGGCAGCACCACCATGACACCATCACCATGGCACCATTGCTATGACACCATCACCATGGCGACACCATCACCATGGCACCATTGCCATGGCACCATCACCATGGCAGCACCATCATGACACCATCACCATGATAACATCACCATGGTACCATCACCATGGCAGCACCACCATGGCACCATCACCATGGCAGCGCCATCATGACACCATCACCATGGCACCATCACCATGGCAGTACCACCATGACACAATCACCACGACACCATCGCCATAACATTGCCATGACACCATCGCCATGGCAGCACCAGCATGACACCATCACCATGATACCATCACCATGGCAGCCCCACCATGGCACCATCACCATGGCACCATCGCCATGGCACCATCACCATGGCAGCACCATCATGACACCATCACCATGATAACATCACCATGGTACCATCACCATGGCAGCACCACCATGGCACCATCACCATGGCAGCGCCATCATGACACCATCACCATGGCACCATCACCATGGCAGTACCACCATGACACAATCACCACGACACCATCGCCATAACATCGCCATGACACCATCACCATGGCAGCACCACCATGACACCATCACCATGATAACGTCACCATGGCACCATCACCGTGGCAGCACCACCATGGCACCATCACCATGGCAGCACCATCATGACACCATCACCATGATAACATCACCATGGCACCATCACCATGGCAGTACCACCATGACACAATCACCACGACACCATCGCCATAACATTGCCATGACACCATCGCCATGGCAGCACCAGCATGACACCATCACCATGATACCATCACCATGGCAGCCCCACCATGGCACCATCACCATGATACCATCACCATGGCACCATCACCATGGCAGCACCACCATGACACCATCACCATGGCACCATCGCCATGGCACCATCACCATGGCAGCACCACCATGACACCATCACCATGATAACGTCACCATGGCACCATCACCATGACACCATCGCCATGATAACATTTCCATGACACCATTGCCATGGCAGCACCACCATGACACCATCACCATGATAACATCACCATGGCACCATCGCCGTGGCACCCTCACCATGGCAGTACCACCGTGGCACAATTACCATGGCACCATCGCCATGGCACCATCACCATGGCAGCACCACCATGACACCATCACCATGATACCATCACCATGACACCATCACCATGGCAGCACCACCATGACACCATCACCATGGCACCATCGCCATGGCACCATCACCATGGCAGCACCACCATGACACCATCACCATGATACCGTCACCATGGCACCATCACCATGACACCATCGCCATGATAACATTTCCATGACACCATTGCCATGGCAGCACCACCATGACACCATCACCATGATAACATCACCATGGCACCATCGCCGTGGCACCCTCACCATGGCAGTACCACCGTGGCACAATTACCATGGCACCATCGCCATGCTAGCATCACCATGGCAGCACCACCGTGACACCATCACCATGATAACATCACCATGACACCCTCACCATGGCAGTACCACCATGGCACAATCACCATGACACCATCACCATGCTAGCATCACCATGACAACATCGCCATGGCACCATCACTATGGCAGCACCATCACGACACCATCACCATGACAGCACCACCCTGGCATCATCACCATGGCACTATCACCATGACACCATCACCGTGACACAATCACCATCGCCATGGCACCATCACCATGGCACCATCACCACGGCACCATCATCACCAACCTCTCATAGAGTCACCAAATGGATTGGGTTGGAAATGACCTTAAGCCCATCCATCTCCAACCCCTGCCATGGACAGGGATGCCTCACACTGGACCAGGTTGCCCAAGTCCCCTCCAGCCTGGGCTTGGACACTGCCAGGGATGGGGCATTCACCACTTCTCCATTCACCCCATTCCAGTGTCCCACCACCCTCCCTTCCTTATCTCCAGCCTGAACTTCCCTATTCCAGTTGGAACCCATCACCCCTTCTCCTATCACTCCAATCCCTGCTGGTGGTCCCTCTCCAGCATCCTTGTAACCCCCTTCAGACCCTGGAGGTCTGAAGGTCTCCACTCACTTCTCCTCTCAGCCCCTCCTCATCCTCATGGCCTCCTCTGGACTTGCTCCAGCAGCTCCATGTCCTCCTCATGTTGAGGACTCCCCAGGATCCAAGTGGAGCTATTGGGCTGCATCAATAGGACCATGACCAGTAGGTCATGGAGGGGATCCCACTTGGATACCGCATCCCGTGTCCTCAACGTAAGGACATGGAGCTGTTGGACTGTGACCTGTCCTTGCCCATGACAGAGGGTTTGAACTGGGAGATCTGAAAGTCCTTCCCACCCCAACCCATTCCCTGCTTCCCTGCCTTTTTCCCACATGGATCCATGGAGCCAGGCCGCTGAGCTTCCCAGAGACACCGCATCCCTCCTCCTCCTCATCCCCATCGGAGCGGCCGCAGCCGTACCGGCAACCATCGGGCAGCTTCTCCGCACCGGGCAGCACCTTCACTCGCTATAAACCATCCCCAGAGAGGTGGGTGACACCATGGGGACCCCCCCCACCCACACTGTGTCCCATAGGGGTGGGTGGCACCATGGCGACCCCATAGTGGGGGGGGTTTGGCACCGTTTTGGGGTGGTTCAACCCCCATTCCCGTTACAGGTTTGGGGCAGCAGCGGAGCCACCCGATGGCGATTCCTCCTCGGGGGGGGTCAGCAGCCACGAGAGCACCATGGAGCGGCACAACCCGGGTACGGTGACCCCGGTGTCCCCCCCCGAGGCCACCGGGGCCTTTATGGTGACACCGACCCAACGGGGACTCATTGCAGAGCCCCTGTGGCACGTGCCAGCGCAGCCCCGCTTGCCAACAGGCAGGAGAAGCAGCAAACAGGAGGTGGCCGGGATGGATTCTCCCAAGCGGCATTCCAAGGTGAGGCACTGGGGTGATCCCAAAGTGGGGGGGGGGGGTGTTTAGGGAACACCAAGGTGATGCTGTGGGGGTGTCCCATAGGGTGAGGCACCGTATTCCAGCCATTCCAGCACCACCACGCTCTCCAGCACCGCCTCGAGCGACGAGCGCTGGTTCGACATTCCCGATGCCAACGACGGCGCCGAATTCCCGGATCCTTTCCCCAAAAGCAGCGCCAACGACAGCGGCATCGACACCCCCAAACCACCACCACCCCCCCGCCCGCTATCCCAAAGGGATAAGGGCCCCAAACCCATAGGGGCTCCAGGGGACGATGCCACCGCCACCACCAAGGGGGACCCATCACCCCCCAGCACAAGCTACAGGCACAAAGCAGGGACCCCCCCACAACCCAGGTGAGGCCCCCCCCAACTAGGGGTGTGTCCCCCACCATATTGGGCCCCCCTGTCATTATGGGGGGGGGGTGTACCTACATCCCCATCCTAACCATGAGCTTCCATCCTCTTCCTCATAGTTCCAACCCACGGATGGGGTATCCTGGCTATGGCACCCCCACAACTGAAGCCCCCCGGGGGGGGGCCCAGCTCTCAGCTTCCATCCCCAAATCCTTCTTTTCCAAGCAGCCGGTCAGGAATAAACAAGCCACGGGCTGGAAAAGGGCTGAGGAGAAGCCTGAGCCCCAAAAGTGGGTGCTGGGGGGCGGTAGGACCCATAAAAGTGGGTGATGGGGGGAGCAGGACCCAATAGTAGGTGCTGGGGGGGGGGGGGGGGGGTAGGACCACAAAAGGAGGTGATGGGGTGATGATGTTGGGTGATGATGGGGATGTTGACGATGGGGTGATTTTGGGTGATGTTGGAGTTCGGCGGGGTCCCACCTCCATGTGCTCCCCCCGCCCCATCCATGGTCCCAGGCAGGTGGAGGCCTGTTGAGGTGATGGGATCATGATGGGTTGATGATGTTGGGGTGATGTTGGGATGATGATGATGGGTGATTTTGGGGGTGATGATGATGTTGGGATGATGATGATGATGGGGTGATGTTGAGTTGATGATGTTGGGGCGATGATGATGGGTGATATTGGGGTTGATGTTGAGGTGACGTTGGGATGATGACGTGGGGATGATGACGTTGGGATGATGATGACATTGGGATGATGATGATGGGATGATGATGACGTGGGGATGATGATGGGGTGATGTTGGAGTGATGATGGCTGATTTTGGGGGTGATGATGGGGATGTGATGTTGGGGATGATATTGGGGTGATGATAGGGTGATGTTGGGGTGATGTTGGGATGATGATGATGGGATGATGAGGATGACGTTGGGATGATGATGACGTTGGGATCGTGTTGGGATGATGATGATGGGATGATGATGATGGGATGATGATGACGTTGGGATGATGGGGTGATGTTGGGATGATGATGTTGGGGTGATGATGATGGCTGATTTTGGGGGTGATGTTGGGGATGATATTGGGGTGATGATAGGGTGATGTTGGGTTGATGTTGGGATGATGATGATGGGATGATGATGATGACGTTGGGGTGATGTTGGGATGATGATGACGGGATGATGGGGTGATGTTGGGATGATGATGTTGGGGTGATGATGATGGCTGATTTTGGGGGTGATGTTGGGGATGATATTGGGGTGATGATAGGGTGATGTTGGGTTGATGTTGGGATGATGATGATGGGATGATGATGATGATGACGTTGGGGTGATGTTGGGATGATGATGACAGGATGATGGGGTGATGTTGGGATGATGATGTTGGGGTGATGATGATGGCTGATTTTGGGGGTGATGATGGGGATGATGATGTTGGGGATGATATTGGGGTGATGATAGGGTGATGTTGGGCTGATGTTGAGGTGATGTTGGGATGATGATGATGATGATGTTGAGGTGATGTTGGGATGATGATGATGTTGGGGTGTTGATGGGGTGATGTTGGGTTGATGATGATGTTGGGGTGATGATGTTGGGGTCCAGGGGGGTTCCCATCTCCGTGTCCCCCCCCCAGGCAGGTGGAGGCCACCCCTAAGAACGTCTTTGGGCAGCCCCGGCTCCGGGCGTCGCTGCGGGACCTGCGCTCCCCCCGCAGGAGCTACAAGTCCACCATCGAGGATGACCTCAAGAAGCTCATCATCATGGACACCACCAGCCCGGAGCCGGAGCGTGCCCCGGTGAGGCCAAGGGGCCTCCAAACACAACCAGGGGGGCCAACCATGACCAGTGGGGTCCAACCATAACCAATGGGGCTCCAAACATGATCTGGGGGGCTCCAACCATGACCAGAGGGGTTCCAACCACGACTAGTGAGGGTCCAGTCATGACCAGTGGGGGTCCAACCATGAACGGTGGAGATTCAACCATGACTAGTGGGGGTCCAACCACAACCAATGGGAGTTCAGCCACGACCAATGGGGTCCAACCATGACCAGGGATGGTCCAACCATGACCAAGGGGGGTCCAACCATGACCAGGGATGGTCCAACCATGACCAAGGGGGGTGCAACCACGACCAATGGGGGTCCAACCACGACCAATGGGGATCCAACCATGACCAATGGGGATCCAACCATGACCAGTGGCAGTCCAACCATGACTAGGGATAGTTCAGCCATGACCAATGGGGGTCCAACCATGACCAATGATGGTCCAACCACAACCAATGGAGTTTCAACCATGACCAATGGGGGTCCAACCATGAACAGGGATGGTTCAACCATGTCAAATGGGAGTCCAACCATGACCAGTGGGGGTCCAAGCATGGTTCAACTGTGACCAATGGGTTCCAACCATGACCAGGGATGGTTCAACCATGACCAGTGGGGGTCCAACCATGACCAATGGGGCTTCAACCACAACCAGGTGCTCACCCCCCCCCGCCCTCTTTTCCCCTCTAGACCCCCCCCAAGGGGCTCCAGAGGACCCTGTCAGATGAAAGCCTCTGTGGTGGGCGCCGGGACCCAGCTTACACCAGTGGGAGCCCAGTGCTGGAAGCAGAGGGGGGCTTTGGGAGCACGTACCCATCCAGCACCCTGCCCAACCGCCGCCAGCACCCAGCCACCACCAACGGGGGCCTCCACGACAAGAAGGGTGAGTGCTGGAGTCAGTGGGGAGCTCCTATAGGACACAGTGGGGAGATCCCATAGGACACAGTGGGGAGATCCCATAGGACACAATGGGGAGCTCCCATAGGACACAGTGGGGAGCTCCCATAGGACACAATGGGGAGCTCCCATAGGACACAGTGGGGAGCTCCCATAGGACACAGTGGGGAGATCCCATAGGACACAGTGGGGAGATCCCATAGGACACAGTGGGGAGATCCCATAGGACACAGTGGGGAGCTCCCATAGGACAGAACGGGGAGATCCCATAGGACACAACGGGGAGCTCCCATAGGACACAATGGGGAGCTCCCATAGGACACAGTGGGGAGATCCCATAGGACACAGTGGGGAGATCCCATAGGACACAGTGGGGAGCTCCCATAGGACACAGTGGGGAGATCCCATAGGACACAGTGGGGAGATCCCATAGGACACAATGGGGAGCTCCCATAGGACAGAACGGGGAGATCCCATAGGACACAACGGGGAGCTCCCATAGGACACAATGGGGAGCTCCCATAGGACACAATGGGGAGCTCCCATAGGACACAATGGGGAGCTCCCATAGGACACAGTAGGGAGCTCCCATAGGACACACTGGGGAGCTCCCATAGGACACAATGGGGATCTCCCATAGGACACACTGGGGAGCTCCCATAGGAGACAACGGGGAGCTCCCATAGGACACAATGGGGAGCTCCCATAGGACACAATGGGGAGCTCCCATAGGACACACTGGGGAGCTCCCATAGGACACACTGGGGAGCTCCCATAGGAGACAACGGGGAGCTCCCATAGGAGACAACGGGGAGCTCCCATAGGACACACTGGGAAGCTCCCATAGGACACAATGGGGAGCTCCCATAGGAAATAACTGGGAAGTTTTGGGACGGTTTTTGGTGGTTTTAGGGTGTTTGGGGGGCAGTTTTGGGGTGTTTTGGGATGGTTTTGTGTGGTTTTAGGGTGTTCAGGGAGCATTTTTGGCATGTTTGGGGATGGTTTTGGGTGGGTTTAGGGTGTTTTGGGGTGTTTTGGGATGGTTTTGGGTGGTTTTAGGGTGTTCAGGGGGCATTTTTGGCATGTTTGGGGATGGTTTTGGGTGGGTTTGGGGTGGTTTTGGGTGGGTTTGGGGTGTTTTGGGGTGTTTTGGGATGGTTTTGGGTGGTTTTAGGGTGTTTGGGGGCATTTTTGGCGTGTTTGGGGATGGGTTTGGGTGGGTTTGGGGTGGTTTTGGGTGGGTTTGGGGTGTTTTGGGGTGTTTTGGGATGGTTTTGGGTGGTTTTAGGGTGTTTGGGGGCATTTTTGGCGTGTTTGGGGATGGTTTTGGGTGGGTTTGGGGTGGTTTTGGGTGGGTTTGGGGTGTTTTGGGGTGTTTTGGGATGGTTTTGGGTGGTTTTAGGGTGTTTGGGGGCATTTTTGGCGTGTTTGGGGATGGGTTTGGGTGGGTTTGGGGTGGTTTTGGGTGGGTTTGGGGTGTTTTGGGGTGTTTTGGGATGGTTTTGGGTGGTTTTAGGGTGTTCAGGGGGCATTTTTGGCATGTTTGGGGATGGTTTTGGGTGTGTTTGGGGTGGTTTTGGGTGGGTTTGGGGTGTTTTGGGTGGTTTTAGGGTGTTTGGGGGCATTTTTGGCATGTTTGGGGATGGGTTTGGGTGGGTTTGGGGTGTTTGGGGATGGTTTTGGGTGGTTTTAGGGTGTTTGGGGTGTTTGGGGATGGTTTTGGGTGGTTTTAGGGTGTTTGGGGTGTTTGGGGATGGTTTTGGGTGGTTTTAGGGTGTTTGGGGTGTTTGGGGATGGTTTTGGGTGGTTTTAGGGTGGTTTAGGGTGGTTTTGTGTGGTTTTAGGGTGTTTTGGGGTGGATTTAGGGTTTTTGGGGATGGTTTTGGGGTGGTTTGGAGTGTTTTGGGATGGTTTTAGGATGATTTTGGCATGGGTTTGGGTGCCAATGGTCCCCATGTCCCTGCAGGCCCCATCTCTGCCTCGGAGCTCTCCCTGCGCCGCGTGGATCCCGGGATGATGCCGCTGCCGGACACGGCCACGGGGCTGGAATGGGCCAGCCTGGTCAATGCAGCCAAGGCCTATGAAGGTACCAACCCCCCCCCCAACTGCACCATCAGCATGGGGTGGGTTTGGGGGTGCTGGGGTGGCTTTGGGGGTATAAAGGGAGGGGTTTGGGATGGTTTTGGGGGTGTTTCAGGCTGGTTTGGGGGTGTTTTGGGGTGTTTCAGGGTATTTAGGGCAGTTTTGGGGCTGGTTTGGGCTATTTAGGGGGTGTTTGGGGCTATCTGTGGGGTGGGTTTGGCTGTTTTGGGGGTGTTTGGGGCGGTTTGGGCTATTTTGGGGGTGTTTGGGGCTATCTGTGGGGTGGTTTTTGCTGGTTTGGGGTGGTTTGGGCTATTTTGGGGGTGTTTGATGCTATCTGTGGGGTGGTTTTGGCTGTTTTGGGGGTGTTTTGGGCTGGTTTGGGCTATTTTGGGGGTGGTTGGGGCTATCTGTGGGGTGATTTTAGCTGTTTTGGAGGTGTTGGGGCTGGTTTGGGATGGTTTGGGTGTGGGTTTGAGTGTGTTTTGGGCTGTTTTGGGCTGTTTTAGGATGCTTTTGGGGTATTTTGGGCTGGTTGGGGCTGGTTTTGGGATGTTTGGGGCTGGTTTGGGGGGTGTTTTGGGGTATTTTGGGCTGGTTTAGGGGTGTTTTCGGCTGGTTTGTGGTGTTTTGGGGGTATTTCAGGGTGTTTTGGGGGTGTTAAACTGTTGTGGAGGAGGTTTGGGCTGGTTTTGGGGTGGTTTGAGCTGTTTCACGGGTGTTTTGGGCTGGGTTTGGGCTGGGTTTGGGGGGTTTCAGACTGCTTTGTGGGTGTTTTGGGGTGGTTTGGGGGTGTTGTAGGGGTGTTTTGGGGTGTTTTGGGCTAGCTTGGGGGTATTTTGGGCTGGTTTAGGGGTATTTTGGGCTAGTTTTGGGGTATTTTGGCCTGGTTTGGGGTGCTTTTGGGGTATTTTGGGCTGGTTTGGGGTATTTCGGCCTGGTTTGGGCTGGTTTTGGGGTATTTTGGCTAGTTTGGGGGTATTTTGGGCTGGTTTGGGCTGGTTTTGGGGTAGTTTGGGCTGG
>NW_026635871.1:0-1969 GCF_028554395.1 Pezoporus wallicus | reverse complement strand
GTCCAACTAACAGAAATGATGCTGGGAGTCTTTTTTATTTTTAGCTATGAAAAACATGTCAGCAGCTGCTCAAACTTCGACTGCAACAGACAGCGCGGTTACCCCAGCTCCAAGCACAGCAGCCGCACCACCCCCAGCAACAAGTACAGTTGCTACTCAAACCACAGTGATAATCACTGCAGCCAAACCAGAGGACCAATTCGTACCAATATCAGTTGCCATTGTACACAAGAGAACATCAAAAAGGAGGCAAGAAGGGTGAAGCGAGATGAAGAAACAAGGAATTCACCACCCGGTCCAGATTCTGATCAGGAGTCATCATCACGTGACGAAGAAGAAGAAGAAGAGGTAACTTCTCGACCTCGGACCTCAACCGAGCTGCGGAATATGCGAAAAGATTTTACCCGTCAACCAGGGGAGCACATCATCACCTGGTTACTCCAATGCTGGGACAATGGGGCCGATGGTCACGAACTAGAAGGTACAGAAGCCAAGCAGCTGGGATCACTTGCTAGAGAAGGGGGAATTGACAAAGCAATTGCAAGAGAGAAAAAGTCCCTCAGCCTTTGGAGGCGGCTCTTGGCAGCTGTGAAAGAAAGGTTTCCGTACAAGGACGATGTTATGAGTCCTTCGGCCAAGTGGACTACTATAGACAAAGGCATCCAGTCTCTGAGGGAATCGGCCATCGTAGAGATGATCTATCACATCAAGCCGAATAACGGGGATACACCTATAGATCCAGATGAAGTTGAATGTACACGACCCATGTGGCGAAAACTTACACGGAATGCACCGTCATCATATGCCCATTCATTGGCAACAGTAACCTGGAATGACATAGTGTCCTGGGTTCAGCAGCAGCAGTCATGTTTCTCCTTCTTGGTAGCTGGTGCAGTGCAGTGTTTTGACTTTCAGCTCGGGAACAGAGCTGATAGCGATGTTTTGGTTTGGCCAAGGACTTTGTGAGCCTCATGCTCTGCCAGGGGGGAGGGGAAGCCGGGAGGAAGCAGAGACAGGACACCTGACCCAAACTGACCAAAGAGGTATTCCATACCACAGCACGTCATGCCCAGGATGTAACTGGGAGTTAGCCGGAAGGGCTGGGAGACTGCAGGGTTGGAGGAGGTATCGGTCGGAGCTTGGTCGGGCTTGGGGGGCGAGTTATCGGTTGGCTGGTGCTGAGGTGTTGTATTCTGTTCCCTTGTTATTTCCTTTATCATTATTATCATTGGTGGTAGCAGTAGTGATTTGTGTTATACCTTAGTTACTAAACTGTTCTTATCTCAACCCGTGGGAGTTGCATTCTTTTTGATTCTCCTCTCTGTCCCTCCGGGAGCAAGGGGAGGGAAAGAAAGGGGGGGAAGTGAGCAAACGAGTTACCTGACTGGGTTTAAACCACGACAGTTCTTTTTGGCGCCCAACGTGGGGCACGAAGGGTTGAGATAATGACAGATCTGACTGGATTAACAGTCACTCGTCACAATGCTGATTTATTGGCTCTCAGAGTTGTTCTTGTTGATCTCACAGCTTCAGAATGTTGTAACTTACGTAGAGCCGGTATTTGCTGTGATAGTGTTTATCAAGTGTGGGGCCTGGGCTAAGGTTCTTGTCTCACTGTGCTTTATGGCAATGGCTTGTAATACAGGTGGGCTCCAGCAGCAGGGCGGGACGGACGTGGCCGTGGACTTGTACCTGGCCGTCCGGCTGCTCTTCACCGTCCTGGCCCTCACTCTACTCTCCATCTTCGTGAGGCTGCGGGGAGCCGAGGGGGAGCGGCCTCGGGAGCCGGCGGAAGCCGAAGCGGCTCAGGAGAGCAGCCCCGGGGACCAAGCGGCGGCGGAAGCGGGGCCGGAGGCCGCGAGGGGACGGCTGCTGGTGGAGGAGGTCGGGGCGGTCGAGGAGCGTAAGGAGGCGGCTGCCGAGCAGCGGGAGAAGGCGGTGGAGGAGCCGAGCCCCGCGGTCGAGCCGA
>NW_026635870.1:0-19892 GCF_028554395.1 Pezoporus wallicus | reverse complement strand
CGGAGGCCGCCGCTCGACCTCCCCCGGTGCCCCCCGGGGCGCCCGGTGCCGATGCCCCCCTCCCTGCTCCCTGCGGGGGCTCCGTTGCTCCGAACCGGGCCCCCCGGTACCCGCGGTACCCCCGGGCCCGCTCTGCCCCCGCCGCAGCCCTGTCTGTGCCCCTGTTCCCCCCGCACCGGCCCTGCCTTCGACCCGGCGAGGGAGCGGGGCCGGGCCGAGCGCAGGGCCGCGGGGATCCGGTTTCCCCCCTGCCAAGCTCCGAGGGTGGCAGAGGGACCGGCGGGCAGCGGCGGCTATTGCCATGTTCTTCCTCTTCCGAGCACCCACCCGGCGGGGCACCGGCGGCCCCGCGCCCCCCGACCGCTCCCAGAGCGCTCAGGGCGGCCGCCGCGTCCACCCGGCCCCACGGTTTGGGGGCCGGCAGAGCCGCGGCACCGCCAGCGCCTTGGGATGCGCGTGTTTCCCTCTGGAGCATCATCGGGCCTCCGAGGAGACGGGGCCCCCGCTGCCCCCCGCTTCCCGGCAGGTAACCGGCGAGGCCCCGGAGCCCGTGGGGAGGGTGGGGGGCCGGGAACAGCTGGGCGGCTCCCCACATCTGGAGCAGGGCATAATCCGGGGGATTATGCGTGTGCGCGGGCACGGCCCCCCCCCCGCTGCCCTGCATATCCCCAGATATTCCATAAAAACCTCCAATCCCGGCACAGCCGCTCCCGCTCCCCCCCCTTAACCCTGGGCCTTCTCCCCCCCCCCCCGGGGCCGGGCATGCCCTGCGGCGCGGGCGCAGCCCCGGCCATGGGCAACTGCACCAAGACCCCCGAGCGGAGGCTCCCCAAGGTACGGGCGGCCCTTGGGTGCGCGGTGGGAGCAGGGGGAAGATGAGGCCCCCCCCCTTTCTCCTCGCTGCTGACCCCGTGTTGCCCTGCAGGACGGGAAGCCACGCTCCGGCCCCGTGCCTCCCGGTGCCGGGGACCCCGAGGAGGTGTCGGAGGCGGCGCAGTCCCCCCCGTTGCAGGGCTACTCGGTGCTGCAGGGGCTGGTAGGGCCGGCCTGCATCTTCCTGCGGCAGAGCATCGCCATCACCCAGCGGGTACGCACGTGAGCTGGCACGGGGTGGGGGGGGCGGTGGGAGAAGGACCCTTCCGTTGGCACTTGCCGTGTTCTCCCTATGCCAGGACCGAGAGCTGCGGCCTGAAGAGATCGAAGGTGAGTGCTGGGGGTCTGTGCCGCGGGGCGCCGTGCGGTGCCGTGCGGTGACGTCCCACGGTGCTCCCAGAGCTGAAGCAGGCGTTCCGGGAGTTCGACAAGGATCGCGATGGCTACATCAGCTACAAGGACCTGGGCGAGTGCATGCGGACCATGGGCTACATGCCCACCGAGATGGAGCTCATCGAGCTGTCCCAGCAGATCAGTATGTGGGGGGGGGTCCCGGGGGGGGGGGGAGGAGCCCCCCATCACCCTGCCTGCCCCACATCGCCCTGTTCCCCCCCTTCTTGTCACAGCCGGGGGCAAAGTGGATTTCGATGACTTTGTGGAGCTGATGGGCCCCAAGATGCTGGCGGAGACAGCGGATATGATCGGGATCAAGGAGCTGCGCGACGCCTTCCGCGAGGTGAGGGGACGGCGATGGGGATGGGGGGGGACGGGGGAACCTGGCGGCGCCCCGAGGGCGGCGTCACCCCTGGGTGCTCGCCCGCAGTTCGACACCAACGGCGACGGGCAGATCAGCGTGGCAGAGCTGCGGGAGGCCATGCGCAAGCTGCTGGGGCAGCAGCTCAACTACCGCGAGGTGGACGAGATCCTCAAGGACGTGGATCTCAATGGGGACGGGCTGGTGGACTTCGAAGGTAGGATGGAGGGGCTGGGGAAGGTGGGGGGGGGGTGGGACCCGGAGCATCCTCAGGGATGCTCGGGATGCTCCGTGCGTATTCCCCCGCTGGCAGAGTTTGTGCGGATGATGTCGCGCTGAGGGCGGCGTGTGCCAACACGGGACCGCACCGTGCCTTATGAAGAGGAGGGGGCCACGGAGACACCCGGTACCGGTGCTGGTACCGGTGCCCAAGCCCGGGGCAAGGCCCTCACCGGTGGTGCTCAGCCTCATCCTTGGCTTTGTGCCGAGGTCCCAGTGTGGCGGTGGGCACCGGGGATGCCACCGGGCTGGGCTTTGGCTGCTCTCGCCCTCATCTCTGCCCTCAGCGTTCCCCTTTCTGCCCTGAGCTCATCCCAAAGCCCTCCCCGCTCAGCCCCCCAGCCTCCCCCTGGCTCCCACACCCAACCCTGTCCCCCCACGCTGTGATTCCGGGTTTATCCCGCTGCCTGTCCCCCGTTACCTACCCCAGAGGTGGCCGGGGCCGGGCATCCCGCTGCTTCCCGGGCCCGGGTGGACGTTCCTCAGGGCTTCAACCGGGACATCCTGCAGGGAAGAAGCCGGGAATGAAGCATCCCGGTTCCACTGCGGATGGGGAGCAGCGTGTGGGAGCGGCAGGATCCTGCCCTGGGAGCACTTGGGGGTGAAATTTGCCCTTTTGAAATGAAAAGAAATCAGCTGCGTGGCCGCTGCTTTGTCTTTGTGTGGGGTTTAGGCACAAGTTGTGGGGCACCGCCTGTCCTGGTGGGGTGGGTGTTACCGGGGGGGGGGGAGCACCGGGACTGGTGGGGCCGGTACCGGGGATCCTCATCCCTGATCCTTTCCCATCACCCTGCTGGGGCCATGGGGCTCGTGGGGGGGATGACACACCAAGGTGTCACATCCAGTTGGTGACAGGTCACTGGTGGTGGCCCTCAGGACTTGGGGTTGGGGCCAGTGCTGTTTGCTATCTTCATTGATGATCTGGATGAGGGCATGGAGGGCACCCTGAGTCACTTCACATGACACCAAGGGCGGGAGTTGATCTGCTGGAGGGAGGATAGGGAGGCTCTGCAAGAAGGATCCGGCCAGGCTGGATCCCTGCGTTGTGGTCACTGGTGTGAGATCCAACCAGGCTCGGTGCTGGGTCCTCACCCTGGGCCACAGCAGCCCCATGGAACGCTCCAGGCTGGAAAGGAGCTGCTGGAGCTGAGCAGGAGCAGCTTGTGCCCAGGAAGCCAAGAAGCCCCCAGCATCCTGGTACTGCACCAGCACCAGTGCGGCAGCAGGAGCAGGGCAGGGACTGGGCACGGGGCTGGGCACTGGGGAGGCTCTCAGCCCCCCATAGCCGAGGGCCCTCAGTGCCGCGGCCAGGGCTGGGTTAAGGGCTGGATTTAGGGCCGTTTTTAACCATTTCCGCCTCTTTTCCACCCAAACCCAAAGGGGCGGGGCTGACGCCGCGCGTCTCCACGGTGACCCGGGAAAGGGGCGGGGCAGGCGGCGCGCTGACGTCAGCGCGGCGTCGCACGCCCTCCCGCGTCATCAGGGCGAGCGGCGGTGCCGGCGGAGGCCGGGTCGGGTCGGGTCAGAGCTCACCGGGGACCGGGGCCTCGCTCCCCGCGGTTCCGCTTCCCCCCGCCCGCGGGGCTCCGGGGCTGAGCTGAGCTGAGGAGCGGCGGGCACCGGCCGGGGGAGCGCGGGGGCCGCTCACCGAGCCCCGCCGCGCTGCAGGGCGCCGGGAGCGGCGGGCGGCCGTCGGGGATGTCCTACAAGCCCATCGCTCCCGCCCCAGCTAACCCCGGAGCCGCCAGCGCCAGCCCCGCCCCGCCGGGGCCTGGGGCACCTCCCGCCGGTGAGCGCGGCCCCGCGGAGGAAGGGAAGGGAAGGGGAGGGCACCGGAGGCCGGGGGGCAACCGGTAACTCCGCGTTTCTCGTAGCCACGAGCGTCCCTTCGCCCTCCGGTTCCGTCCCCGGCGCCGCCGCCGCTTTCCGGCCCCTCTTCAATGACTTCGGGCCGCCGTCCATGGGCTACGTGCAGGTGAGGCCGGGGGTGGCGGGGTTGGCCCCGGGGTGACGGAGGGCAGCGGGGCCGCTCCTCACCCTTCCGTGCTTCCCCCTCCGCAGGCGATGAAGCCCCCCGGGGCTCAGGGCTCGCAGAGCACCTACACCGACCTGCTCTCCGTCATCGAGGAGATGGGGAAGGAGATCCGGCCCACGTACGCCGGCAGCAAGAGCGCCATGGAGCGGCTGAAGCGCGGTAGGACCGGGGACGGGTCCCCGTTTCCCCACCGCTCCCGGTGCCTCCTCGTCTTGTCCCCCCCGGTTTGATGCGCGCTTATCCCTTGTGCTTCTCCCCGCAGGCATCATCCACGCCCGGGCGCTGGTCCGGGAGTGCCTGGCAGAGACAGAGCGCAACGCCCGCACGTAACGGCTGCTGCCCCCCGGGACCCCCGCCGGGAGCCCCGGTGTCCCTGCCCCGCTGACGGCGGCGGTGGGGGGGGGGGGGGGGGGTGTAGGGGGGGGGAGCGGCCGTGCTGCCCTCGGCCCTCCCCTCCCCCCCCGCGCTCTCCGCTCTTTCTAAATGCGTGTTTTTATAAATAAAGGACGTGGTTGGGGCTCTGCCTCCGGTTGTGGCTCCCGGCGGGGGGGGGTTGGGAAGCCGGGGTGGTGAGGGGGGCACACGGATAAGAAGGGGTCTTGGTGCCCTGGTGGCTGCAACCGGTGGCACCGGGGCAGGGGTTGGGGGGTGCCCCGGTGCTGTGGGGTCTGAGCCGTGCAGGAATGAGCAAAACGCGGTTTTTGCCCTAAAATCAAGGGCTGGTTCTAAGGGAAGCCCCGTCCGGTGCCGGTCCCGGCCGTGGCCGTTCCTTGCCCGCAGGATCGGGCCCGGGGGGGCGGACCCGGTGCTGCCCGTGCCTCCTCCCCCGCCTCTGACGTCACGGCTCCCCCCTACTACGTCACGGCGGGCTGTGATGTCACGGAGCAGCGCAGGTTCGGCGGGGGGAGCCGAAGGGAGCCGAAGGGGGGGGGGGCGGAGCCGAAAAGTGCCGAGTGGTACCGAAGAGCGGCGGGCGGAGCCGAGCGGGCGGGGGGCGCGTTGCCATGGGAGCGGGGCGGGCCCCGGAGCGTCGCAGCGGGCGCCGGGCCGGGCCGGAGCGGGGCTGAGCGGGGGCCGGGTCCCGGGCGGCCCTGCGGGCGCTGCCCCCCAGAGCCATGCTCATCAAGGAGTACCGCATCCTGCTGCCCATGAGCCTGGACGAGTACCAGGTGGCCCAGCTCTACATGATCCAGGTGGGGAATGGCGGGCGCGGGGGCCTGAGGGGTGTAGGGAGCGCGGGCTAGGGGGGGCTGAGGTGTTGAGTCTGAGGGGGGCTGTGGGGCTGAGTGTGAGGGGTGCCGAGAGCTGTGGGGCTCAGCATGGAGCAATGGGGGATGCAGGGGCTGTGGGGCTGAGTGTGAGGGGTGCCGAGAGCTGTGGGGCTGAGCATGGAGCAATGGGGGGTGTAGGGGCTATGGGGCTGAGCATGAGGGGTGCCGAGAGCTGTGGGGCTGAGCATGGAGGGGGGGGGTGCAGGGGCTGTGGGGCTGAGCATGGAGGTGTGCCGAGGCTGTGGGGCTGAGCATGGAGCAAGGGGGTGCCGAGGCTGTGGGGCTGAGCATGGAGCAATGGGGGGTGCAGGGGCTATGGGGCTGAGTGTGAGGGGTGCCGAGAGCTGTGGGGCTCAGCATGGAGCAAGGGGGGGTGCAGGGGCTATGGGGCTGAGCATGAGGGGTGCCGAGAGCTGTGGGGCTCAGCATGGAGCAATGGGGGGTGCAGGGGCTATGGGGCTGAGCGTGAGGGGTGCCGAGAGCTGTGGGGCTCAGCATGGAGCAATGGGGGGTGTAGGGGCTGTGGGGCTGAGTGTGAGGGGTGCCGAGAGCTGTGGGGCTCAGCATGGAGCAATGGGGGGTGTAGGGGCTATGGGGCTGAGCATGAGGGGTGCCGAGAGCTGTGGGGCTGAGCATGGAGCAATGGGGGGTGCAGGGGCTGTGGGGCTGAGTGTGAGGGGTGCCGAGAGCTGTGGGGCTGAGCATGGAGCAATGGGGGGTGCAGGGGCTGTGGGGCTGAGTGTGAGGGGTGCCGAGAGCTGTGGGGCTCAGCATGGAGCAATGGGGGGTGCAGGGGCTGTGGGGCTGAGTGTGAGGGGTGCCGAGAGCTGTGGGGCTCAGCATGGAGCAATGGGGGGTGCAGGGGCTGTGGGGCTGAGTGTGAGGGGTGCCGAGAGCTGTGGGGCTGAGCATGGAGCAATGGGGGGTGCAGGGGCTATGGGGCTGAGTGTGAGGGGTGCTGAGAGCTGTGGGGCTCAGCATGGAGCAATGGGGGTGCAGGGACTATGGGGCTGAGTGTGAGGGGTGCCGAGAGCTGTGGGGCTCAGCATGGAGCAATGGGGGGTGTAGGGGCTGTGGGGCTGAGCATGAGGGGTGCCGAGAGCTGTGGGGCTCAGCATGGAGCAATGGGGGGTGCAGGGGCTCTGGGGCTGAGCATGGAGGGATACAGAGGGCTATGGGGCTGAGCATGGACCACGGGTGGTGCAGAGGGCTGTGAGGCTGAGCATGGGGGGGGCTATGGAGTTGAGCATGGGGGGGGGCTATGGGGCTGAGCATGTGGGGCTATGGGGCTAAGCATGGGGGGGGCTGTGGGGCTGAGCATGGGGGGCTGTGCGGCTGAGAATGGTGGGCTATGGGGCTGAGCATGGGGGGGGCTATGGTGATGAGTATGGGGGGGGCTATGGGGCTGAGTATGGTGGGCTATGGGCCTGAGCATGTGGGGCTGAGCATGGGGCAGCTATGGGGGCTGAGCAATGGGGGGGCTGTGCTGCTGAGCATGGGGGCTGTGTTGCTGAGCATGGGGGTTGGCTATGGTGCTGAGCATGGGGGTTATGGGGCTGAGAATGGGGGGGGTATGGTGCTGAGCATGGGGGGGCTTATGGGGCTGGGCATGATGGGGGCTATGGGGTTGAGCTTGGGGTGTCTATACGGCTGAGCATGGGGAGGCTGTGGGGCTGGGCATGGGGTGGTCTATGCAGCTGAGCATGGGGGGGGGCTATGGGGCTGAGCATGGGGTGGCGGCTGTGGGGCTGAGCATGGGAGGGGCTATGGTGATGAGTATGGGGGGGGCTATGGGGCTGAGTATGGTGGGCTATGGGCCTGAGCATGTGGGGCTGAGCATGGGGCAGCTATGGGGGCTGAGCAATGGGGGGGCTGTGCTGCTGAGCATGGGGGCTGTGTTGCTGAGCATGGGGGTTGGCTATGGTGCTGAGCATGGGGGCTATGGGGCTGAGAATGGGGGGGGTATGGTGCTGAGCATGGGGGGGCTTATGGGGCTGGGCATGATGGGGGCTATGGGGTTGAGCTTGGGGTGTCTATACGGCTGAGCATGGGGAGGCTGTGGGGCTGGGCATGGGGTTGTCTATGCAGCTGAGCATGGGGGGGGGCTATGGGGCTGAGCATGGGGTGGGGGCTGTGGGGCTGAGCACAGCCCATGGGGCCCTGAGGCTGACCCCGAGGCCCTGACAGGCTGCAGAGCTATCGGTGAGGTTCGGGTGGCTTTGGGGCCCCTGAAGCAAGCCGGGCTTCCGGTGCTGGGGTGGGGAAGCTCATGGGTCCAGGGGGCTATGGAGCCCCCAGGACCCCCGGTGAGGAGCCGAGGCCTCGGTGCTATGCAGCTTGTGGGGCAGCGTGTGGGTTCCATTCCCCCCCCCCCCCCCATAGAAGAAGAGCCGGGAGGAGTCGAGCGGCGAGGGCAGCGGCGTGGAGATCCTGGCCAACCGGCCCTACAGCGAGGGCCCCGGCGGCAGCGGGCAGTACACGCACAAGGTTTACCATGTGGGCTCCCACATCCCCAGCTGGTTCCGGGCGCTGCTCCCCAAGGCCGCGCTGCAGGTGGAGGAGGAGTCCTGGAACGCTTACCCCTACACCCGCACCCGGTAGGAGCCCGACGGGGCTGGGGGGGGGAGAAGTGGGGCGGGATGTGGGGCCGGCCGTGGCTTCAGCGCTTTGTCCCCACAGGTACACGTGTCCCTTCGTGGAGAAGTTCTCCATCGAGATCGAGACCTATTACCGGCAGGACGCGGGGCAGCAGCCCAACGTCTTCAACCTGAGCGCCGCCGAGAAGAGGCAGAGGGTCCTGGGTGCGTGCGGAGCGGGACGCGCTGGTGCCCGCGGTGCTCCCGCGTGGAGAGCCGTGGGGCTCTGCTGCACGCGGGGTTTGGCATCGCTCCTCGCGCTGGACCTTGTGGGGTGGGGATGCTTTGGGCCTGTGCCCCAAAGTCCTTATCCCGAGCTCCCTGCCCAAGCCTTTTTGGCGGTGCTGCTAAACCAGGCTCCACCTAAAGATGGTTTGGGGCTCACGGTGTGCTCTGCCTTCTTCCCTTAACCTATAGGTTGGTTTGCAGCCCTCTTTTTTCCTGGTCCTCCCCTCTCCTTCCCTGTCCCAGCTTTGTTTCCCAACCCCATTCTGGGATCCCACGGCGGCCTCCATAGGGAGCACTGGAGCCGGCAAAGCCTGTCCCCGTTTCCCCAGGCCTGCTTTCCCTGCTCCAGATCATTCTCCAAGTCTCGACCCTTCCAGTGCTTCCCTCATGGGCACTGCCAGGAGCCCCCCCCCCCCCGGGCGTTGGGATTCCTCCCTCCCCGCCGGCCGCGTTGGCTCCGGTTGCCACGTCCGGCCTTTCCCGGCGCGGTGGATGCGGTGGGTTCGGGCACCGGAGCGCAGAGCGTGACGCGCTGCTCTTAAAATGGAGGCCTAAAATAGGCACCGGGAGGAAATGATTCATCTGACCTATTTCTCTCATTGGCTCCTGCAGCAGCGGGGATGTCCGGCCGGGATGCCGGAGCTCGGGGCTGGGGACCATGGATCCGGTCCCTGCCGCCACCAGGGATGAGCGCAGAGAGCCCCGTGCCCCTTCTCCTGCCCGCTTTCCCTCCCGGCGTGCCATCTATGGGTTCCCCATGGGGCCCGTTGTGTCCCCCATGGGGGATCTGTCACCGTCGCCAGCACAGGTCCCACTGGGATTTGCTTTCCCTCTCCCCCATAGCACTGATTTCGGCCCCATCTCACGTCGCAAAGGGCAGCGGGGGGCCCAGGGCCTTGCCAAGCTCCTTGCACTTAGAAGCAACCAGCCCTGCTGCTTGTCGCATGAGCGGCCCTGCCAGGACCTGGCAGGTCCTGCCTGGCTCCAACCACAGCGTGCTGCCAGCCGAGCTGCTCAGCCAGCCCGGCAGGCTCGGCTTTAAAGGCGCTGTGGCCAAGCCTGGTGCCATCATCCCAGGGCTGGCCGTGGGGTTTTATGGGCTTGGGGCTCCCCTGCTTCCCTTGATGTGGCTGCGGAGGGGCTTTACCCTTTGCACACAGGGGACGGCAGCACAGGCAGCGGGGCCAGCCCTGGGGTGTCCCCTCAGCCTCTGTTGCTGCTCAGTGTGGGCACCAGCCCATGGTGCTTTCCCACCCCATGGCGTGCCGGGGAGATGTGCGTTGGGGCACTTTGCGTTTCAGCACGGGGCAAAGCACCTGAACTGCACCTTTTTGACTCTTAAAAGTCCTTTTTCGCCCCCTTTTTCCAGCCCAAGCTGGAGGAAGAGGCCAGCAGATACCCTGGGGGCAAATAACTGCAGGGTGATGGGGATGGCTTGGGGACAGCCCCATGAGAAGGTCCTGGCACCCCCCCCAAGATGGGGCTGGAGGGAGCTAGGCTGGAGCAGCCCAACTGCAGGGTTGAGCCTGAATGTCCAACCCAGAGGTCTGTTGGATCATGGTTTCCCGGTGCCATCCCTCAGTTTTGGGGGGTTCAGTGCTGTTTTGGGGGATGTTGCTCTTGTACCCCCCAGCTCGATGGGGGCTCAAGGGGTTTTGCTCCATGCCTTGTTATTGGGGTGTAATGGGGGCAGCTGCAGGATGGAGAGCGTTTGCTACCGGTTGTGTTGGGTGCGTGCACTGTGGGACTAATTTTGGGGGTTTCCCTGCTGATTTTGGTGCATTTTAACACGTTTTTGTGCCCGAGCATCCCCTCACAGGGTGACAGACACTGTTCCCTCCGCAGACACCATCGACATCGTGCGTGACCCCATCTCCCCTGGGGAATACAAGCCCGAGGAGGACCCCAAGCTCTACCATTCCAGCAAGACAGGCCGGGGCCCGCTGGGGGACGATTGGCTGGAGGCCCCCAGCACCGGGCCCCTGATGTGTGCCTACAAGCTCTGCAAGGTGGAGTTTCGCTACTGGGGGATGCAGTCCAAGATCGAGCAGTTCATCCATGATGTGGGTGAGTTGGGAGCATTGGGGAGCACTCAGCTGCCCTTGGTGCTGCTGGGGGGTTGGCCTGGGGAGCCCCAGAGCCATAGGATTGTGGAATGGTTTGGGTTGGAAGGGACCTTAAAGCTCACTCAGTTCTGACCCCAACCCCTTCCACTGGAGCAGCTTGCTCCAAGCCCCTGTGTCCAACGTGGCCTTGAGCACTGCCAGGGATGGGGCAGCCACAGCTTCTCTGGGCACCCTGTGCCAGCGCCTCAGCACCCTCCCAGGGAAGAGCTTCTGCCTTATCTCCAACCTGAACTTCCCCTGTTTCAGTCTGAACCCATCACCCCTTGTCCTGTCACTCCAGTCCCTGATGAAGAGTCCCTTCCCAGCATCCCTGTAGCCCCCTTCAGCCACTGGAAGCTGCTCTGAGCTCTCCATGCAGCCCCAGTGTTCTCAGCCTGGCTCCATACGGGAGCTGCCCCAGCCCCCGAGCGTCCTCGTGGCCTCCTCTGGCCTTGCTCCAACAGCTCCACGGCCTCTTCATGCTGGGGGCCCCAGCCCTGCCCCCAGTGCTCCCATGGGCTCCCTCCCCACCAGGGCTGCGGAAGGTGATGCTCCGTGCCCACCGCCAGGCCTGGTGCTGGCAGGACGAGTGGACGGACCTGACGATGGAGGACATCCGGCAGCTGGAGGACGAGACAGCTCAGATGCTGGCTCAGAAGATGGGCAAGTGCAGCGGGGCCGAGGAGCCCCCCATGGCCAGGCCCAGCTCCGAGGGCAGGATGGAACCCCGACGTGCCAGCGGGCAGGAAGGGGCCGAGGCGCAGCAGGAGGCCGATGTCTCCCCTGATGATACCTTTGCCAAGCAGTGGTCCACCTCTTCCCGGTCTTCCTACTCTTCTCAGCATGGAGGTGAGAGACCAGGGCTTGCATGGACCTCAGCCCTGTCTGAGATGTTGGGGGACCCTTTCTTGCCTGTCCTGGGTCTTCTCTGGGGGGCTCTGGGTGCCTCCTCTGCAGGGGGGCTCTGGGTGCCCCCCGGGGTGGTCGTGCCTCTCCCTGGGGGTCTCTGCGTGGAGGAACAGGGAGGAGCTATAGGGCAGGAGCAGGGTGTTGCCGTGGGGGGCTCTGGGTGCTGACCCCACGCCGGTGGCAGGGGGGGTGTCTCCTCAGAGCCTGTCCGAGTGGCGGATGCAGAACATCGCCCGTGACTCCGAGAACAGCTCCGAGGAGGAGTTCTTCGATGCCCACGGTACGGCTGGGGTTGGTGTTTTGGGTGGCACCAGCTCAGGGTGGGCTGGACGTGCCTGGCAGGGGGCTGTCGGGGCTGGGGAGCAGGGACAGGGGTGCTCCCCATTGCCATGCCCCCCCCACCCCCCATGCCACCACAGAGGACCTGTCTGACAGCGACGAGGTCTTTGCCAAGGAGATGACCAAGTGGAGCTCCAATGACTTCTTGGACACGCTGGAGCAGCCAATGGAGCTGGATGAGGCGTTGGGTGAGTGGTGAAGGGGGGGTCCAGCCCCAAACCCTGGTGCGGGTGCCCTGGGAGAGGGGGCTGGCCCCACTTGGACCACCCCAGTTGGGCTCACCAGAGCTGTGTGACCACAGCCAGAGCCCAGCCAGGGGAGCTCACCAGGGCTGTGCCTTCACAGGGGAAGGAACCAGCAGTGCCAAGGTGGATGGAGAAGGTTTGGGGACATCCAGCTTCTCGGAGGTGCGTGTCCTGCTCATCCCAGCCCTGAGGCCGTGCTCCTGGCTGTGGGTACCACAGCAGCGCTCCCCTCCCCGCAGGGCAGCTCCTCGGACAGCGCGGCCCCCGCGTGCCAGATCCACGTCCTCTTCCTCATCCTGCACAGCGGGAACATCCTGGACCAGGGCTCGGGGGAGCCGGGCTCCAAGCAGGCGGACGTGCAGACCTTGGCGGCCACCTTCGACGCTGTCGCCCGTGCCCACTTCCCCGAGGCGCTGGGGCACGTGGCGCTGCGCCTGGTGCCCTGTCCCCCCATCTGCGCCGCTGCCTATGCCCTGGTCTCCAGGTGTGGATGTGGGGGGGGGGGGGTGGTGCCGTGGGGCTGTCCCCATGGAAAACCATCCCGGGGATGCGGGAGGGGAGCGGGGAAGTGGTGGCCTTGGAGAGTGGGGTCAAAGCCAGCCTCCGCTGATGACGCCGAGCAGGGTGGTGTGGTTGATACACTGGAGGGAAGGGATGGGACCCAGAGGGATCTGGAGAGATGGGAACCTCGTGGAGTTCAACAAGGCCAAGGGCAAGGTCCTGACCCTGGCTTGGGGCAATCCCCAGCATAGACACAGGCTGGGGGGGACTGGATGGAGCAGCCCTGAGGGGAAGGACTTGGGGATGTTGGGTGAGGAGCAGCTCCCCATGACCTGGCTTCAGTGACTGCTTGATCCCAGACCCCCCCCCCCCCATGTCCTGGGCTGCACCCCCAGAGCTGTGGCTGCCCCATCAAGGCCAGGTTGGACACAGGGGCTTGGAGCACGCTGCCCTAGTGGAAGGGGTCCCTGCCCATGGCAGGGGTTGGAGCCGGAGGAGCCTTCAGCTCCCTTCATCCCAAACCCTTCCATGATTCATTCTGTCTGTGGCATCCAGAACACGCAATAGGCTGGGCATGACTCCTGGTGCAGCAACCTGTGGCGAGCAAGCATCATGGGGTGGGATGAGGACACCAGGGCAGCCCCCGTTCATCCTTCCCTTTGTCCCTCCCAGGCTGAGCCCTTACAGCCACGACACGGACAGGCTGTACAGCAGCCAGGACCACATCCCCCTGGCAGCCCTCCCGCTGCTGGCCACCTCCTCGGGGAGCTACCTGCACGCCCTGGGCACCGTCGTGGCTCGTGCCAACCAGGCCTATGGAGCCTTCCTGCGCTCCAGGGAGGGAGCCGGCTTCTGCGGCCAGGTCAGAGGGATCTGGGGGGGGGGAAAGGCTGTGGAGGGCCTGGGGGCTGTGTCCTTCACCCCCCCCACCTTGCCATGGGTGCGTGCTGTCCGCAGGTGGTGCTGCTGGGGGACTGTGTGGGGGGCATCCTGGGCTTTGATGCGCTCTGCCAGACCCGGGTGGGTGCCGGGGGCAGCCGTGGCAGCAGCCGCCGCGGCAGCCTGGTGAGTACCAGCACCCTGCCGGGGGTGCTCAGGAGGGGTCTGCACCTCTGGGTGCTGGTGGTGGTGGTGGGCAAGCAGGGCTGGGTGCTCACTGCCTTGGTCCCTGCAGAGCATGGAGCCCATCTCCCCGGAGCTGTGCGGCGGCCGGGACCCGTTGGCTGATGGAGCAGATGGAGCAGCAGGATCAGAACCCGAGCCAGGGCCGCAGCCACTCTGCAGGGAGCAGGGCGAGAGCCACTGTCACAGCTCCTCAGGCAGGTGAGAGCGAGGGGATGGCCAACAGCTCCCTGTGGGAATGCTGCTGATCTCCCCTCTAACTCTGTGCTCTATGGAAAGGGTGAACTTCCCATCTGCACCAGCCTGGGATGGAGCATTGCACGGGGTGGGGTCTTGCTGGAGCTCCCCTGCTGCTTCCATGGGGCCATGCCAGGCCCAGCATTGCCCCTGGGCTGGTGGCAGCGGGGCCATGTTCCCCCTCATCCCTTCCCGTGCCCACTGGCCCTGCTGTCCCAGCCTGCAGGCCAGCGAGGCTGCGCTGGAGCCAGAGGCATCGCGGAGCAGCACCACGGCACTGGATGGGGCAGAGGGTGCCAGCACCCGCCTCGACTTTAAGGTATCCGGCTTCTTCCTCTTTGGCTCCCCGCTGGGGCTGGTGCTCGCGCTACGCAAGACCGTCATGCCCGCTCTGGATGGTGAGGACCCCTGCCAGCCGTGGTGCCTGCCCCCAGCCCTCCCTAGGGAGCTCGAGTCGTGCTCCCTGCAAGCCTGAACCCCTCTGTGGTGTCCCCCGAGAGCCCTGCTTGGGTTTGAGCCCCTTGTGCTTGTCCGCATCCGTGTGTGCCCCTCCTCTGTGCCAGCCCTGCCTTGTCACTGGTGGCCTGGGTTCGCCTTTCCTGTCGCTGGGTGTTGCTTTTCCCCCTCCCGGGCCTTGAGCTGTGCTGGCCCGGCCCCACCAGCCCTCGTGCCCTGTCCCAGTTGGGCTCCTCACCGTGCAGGCTGGGCAGCCCCAATCCTCCCCCCCCACACCTTCTCTTCACCAGTGGCTCAGCTGCATCCTGCCTGTGAGCAGATCTACAACCTCTTCCACGCGGCCGACCCCTGCGCCTCTCGTCTGGAGCCCCTCTTGACCAAGGCCTTCCACGCTGTCCCACCGCTCAGCGTGCCCCGCTACCAGAAGTACCCCCTGGGTGACGGCACCTCCTCCCTGCTGGGTGAGCACCCCGTCACAGGGCTGGTCCTGGGCACCCTGGGGTGTGCTATGGGCTCCAGCGCCATGCTGGGGTACCCGGAGTACCCCCAGCACTGCAGGAGCCCAGCTGGGGAGGGGGGAAAGTGATCCACAAGCTCTGCCCCCGCCTTTGGGGCTCTGCTGGAGGGGGGTCCCAGGGTAATTGGTGTCCCCAGGGGGTCCTCACCCATCTCTCCCCACAGCGGATACGCTGCAGATGCACTCTGCCCTCTTCCTGCCCAAGGTGGACCTGGCCACCCCTCCTACCCCCACCGGCAGCTTCGGGGGCTTCTGGAAGAGCAGTGAGCCTGTAGAGCCCCCCGATCCTGCCAGCACCAGTGAACTCGTCAAGAGTGAGTGCCGTCCATGCCCATCCCATTGCACACCAGCACCTTGGGATGCACGAGGTGGGCTAAGGTCCAAGGAGGGATTCATTCCAGCTCTCCCCCCAGTCCTGGAGCGCTGGTGGGGCCGGAAGCGCATCGACTACTTGTTGTACTGCCCCGAAGCCCTGACTGCCTTCCCCACCATCACCCTGCCCCACCTCTTCCATGCCAGCTACTGGGAATCCTCCGACGTGGTGGCCTTCATCCTGCGCCAGGTATGGTGGGCACCGCGGTGGGGTGGGCAGCAGAGCCCCACGGGGGCCGCTGGAGCTGAGCTGGGACCCTGCTGCCGGGCAGGTGATGGAGAAGGAGGAGTCGCAGCCAGCAGAGAATGAGGAGGGTTCCACCTACAGCCCCGCTATCCCCAGGGAGAAGTGGCAGCGCCGGCGCACGCAGATGAAGATCCGGGTACGTGTCCCATGGCCATTGGGATCCTGACCCTTTCCCAGAGCTCCGGCTGGATCCCGTTCATGGGGGCATGGCGCTGCTTTGCTCCCATGGGCTGGGCTGGTCCCCCAGACCCATGGGCCTTTGTGGCCCTCGTGTCCCTGCAGAACATGACGGCAAACCACCGGGTCTGCGACGTGATCGTGTGCGAGGGCAAAGCCCAGGTCCTCACCGGGCGCTTCATGTACGGCCCCCTGGACATGGTGACACTGACCGGGGAGAAGGTACCGCTGGGCTCATGGGTGCCACCGTGGGGCAGGGCACGGGGCCGGTGTCAGGGCTGTGGTGACCAGGACCCTCTGCAGGGTGGTGGCAGAGGGCTGTAAGGACGCGTAGGCTGGGGATGCAGCAGGACTGAGCCCTTTTCCCTCTGCAGGTGGACATCTACGTCATGACACAACCGCTGTCGGGGAAGTGGATGTACTACGGCACCGAGGTGACGAGCGGCAGCGGGCGCCTGACCTTCACCATCCCTCCAGACAAAGCTCTGGCCATCGGCATCTACCCCGTGCGCATGGTGGTGAGGTGAGGAGCCGGGTGCCTGGAGCCACCTCTGCTCCCCCTCCTGCAGCCCTTGGGGCAGAGCTGGAGCTGAGCCCTTGCCACTCTCCCACCCCAGGGGGGACCACAGCTTCGCCGAGGCATACCTGACCGTGGTGGCCCCCGGCACCGAGTGCATCGTGTTCAGCATTGACGGCTCCTTCGCCGCCAGCGTCTCCATCATGGGCAATGACCCCAAAGTGCGGGCAGGGGCTGTGGATGTAGTACGGTAGGTGCCCTTCATGTAAAGGGGATGTTCTCCCCTCCTCTCGTGGTGAGGTGACAAGAAAACTGGCGGCGTGGGGGCACCGGAGCAGGCTGATGTCCTAGGGAGGAGCTGGGGGATCTCCCAGCACCCCCTTTGCGCAGCATCTCCGCGCTGACGCCTTCCTGTGGGCAAGGAGTCCTCTCCTGGCTATGGTCCTTGAAGCCTGCTGTGGTACCCGCAGCTCTGCCTCGATTAACCCGCTGGGAGGAGGAAGGTTGTGGAGGTAGCACCCACGGGTGCTGTGCTGGTGGATGCAGGAGCGTCCCCACACGGGCTCCTGGCAGCAGCGTGCGTCCCCTCCTAGGCACTGGCAGGACTTGGGCTTCATGATCATCTACGTGACGGGGCGCCCGGACATGCAGAAGCACCGCGTGGTGGCCTGGCTCTCCCAGCACAACTTCCCCTACGGCTCCGTGTCCTTCTGCGACGGGCTCACCCACGACCCCCTGCGCCAGAAAACCGCCTTCCTCCAGAGCCTGCACACCGAGGTGGGCACAGGGACAGCCCTGGGCAGGGGGCATGGGGCTGGTGGTGGCGATGGGGCACTGTGGGCTGTCCTGGGGGTCAGTGTGGGGATGCTCTGAGCTCAACCACGATGGGGCTGGCACCTGCTCCCAGGCACGAAGGGGTGGTCCCGGCCTGTGGGTGTTGCATCTACCCCATAAACCAAGGGTGTCCCTGCGGGAAGGGCTGGTCCTTGCCCTAACGCTGCTGTCCTCTTCTCCGTGGGCAGGCAGAGATCAACATCATCGCTGGCTACGGCTCCACCAAGGACATCTCCGTGTACAGCTCCCTGGGGCTGCCACCAACGAGCATCTACATCGTGGGACGGGCCATCAAGAAGTTCACCAACCAGTGCCAGGTACAGTGGTGGGGCTGGGGCCGGGCCCGAGCTGCAGGGGGCAATTGCTGACCCACGGGGGGAGCTCGCCATGTCTGTGTGTCCCACAGTTCGTGTCCGAGGGCTACGCAGCCCACCTTGCCCAGCTCGAGGCAGCAGCCCAGGCCCACTTACCCAAGGGCCCCTCGCGGCCCACGCTGGGCAAAGGCACCTACGGCTGCCTGGCGCCCGTCGACGTCCTCCGCAAGCAGAACCAGCTCCTGCGGGCGCGGGGCTCCAGCCAGGCCGAGTGGGACGGGGCAGGGCCTTCAGCAGCAGCCCCAGGGCTGCCCAGGGCCAAGCCCCGCAGCGTCAGCCTCAAGCTGGAGGATGAGGAGTGAGGGTGGCCCCAGCACCGCTCCCCCCACCACCGCCAGCCAGGGGCAACCGGGGCCCGAGCCCGCGATGGGCACCGAGCCCATGGGAAGGAGATGAGGGCACCGGGCCCCGTGGACCCGAGGGGTCCTGGGAGGTGGTTGTAGTGATCCCCTCGGGACTGAGCCACCCCAGCTCCCCGTCCCCCTGCTCCTGTGGGGCTGCAGAGCTGCTGCTGGGCAGTGCCCGGTGGGGTTTGTCCCCTGGGGAGCTGCAGTAAGGCCCTGCAGGGTCCTCGGTCCCTGGGCAGCACTGAGGGGCCCCAAGGCAAGTGGCACTTCCCTGCTTCCCTCTTATTTATTTCCGTTGGGTGCTGCAGGGCCGGGAAGGGGCGGGATTCAGAGGCGCTTCCTCTGTTCTCTTCCGTTCTGGTGTGTAATAAAGCGATGTAAAGATGAGGAGCTGGAGCCCTCACGTTTGCTCTGTTCCCCCCCCAGCCGTAGCTGGCACCAGGACTTGCACCCACAAGCCTGGGGCCATGGTGTCACACGGGTCCTGCGCCACAGCAGTTGGGTCATGAGCAATGTGGGACAGGTGACGGCAGGGAAAGGCAGCCCGGGGTGGCTCTGGGTAGGTGCTGATGCCAACAAGACGCTGCAGGTCACGAGTGGTTAAACCTCTTGCACAAGAGGAGGGTTGGGCTGGTAGAGCAGGGATGGAAGGGGGGGAGTGAGGGCTGTGGGGCTTGGGGTGCTGCAGCAGCACAGGCTCAGCTTTGAGCTCCTGCAGCGTGGGGGGGGGGGGACGGGACAGGACAAGCACCACCCCAGCCTCTGTGGGTGTCAGAGCTGCCTTTACCCTGAGTTGGGCTGCTTCTGCACCTATGACACATCCACGATGGGGAAGCCCTTAAGTAAGGGCTCAGCTTTGCAGTGAGTCTGCAAGGCCCCAGGGCAAGGGCTTGCCAGGCTGCCTCCCCCTGACCTGCAGCTTTGTTTTACCCCTTTTACCTCTAACAGCGACTTTCCTAAGTACCCAGGGACCCGTGGCTATAGCTTTACTTCCTTTTGGCACAGCACAACCAGAGTTATATATAGATAGAGATAGCAGTAACAAGCACTTGTCCTATATAAAATATTTACGACGCTGACACGATGATCCAGTAGAGAGGAAACACCGGCTCGGGGTGATAGCAGCAGCCTTGGGAAGTGACAACACAGGATACACAGGCACAAAGGGGGGAGAGCTGGGGCCGAGGCTTGGCGCAACAGCTCGTAAAGTATAAAACCATCAAATGAAGGCTAAAATGATGCAGCAGAGCGCAGCTGCCTTCAGCTTGTGTCACCCCACATGGCATTCCTGGCGCGGCGGTGAGCACAGTCTGCACCTCCAGTGTGTGCTGCCATCGCTTCACGCTGCTTAATACTGCCCCGAAGTGCACTGCTGGGCCAGGGGTGAGCTCCGGGGCCCCTCCGCCTGACTTCCAATAAGTACAGGTCTGTATTAAACATTAATAAACATCCATTGAACATTCCACATGTGGAATACCTAAAGGAACCTGTGGGCTCTCCGGCACGGGCTTCACTGCGAGAAGATGCCCTTGAAGCGGATCTTGTCCTCGGCGTCCTTCTCCCGCAGGCGCGCTTCCAGGCTCTTGAGCTGCTTGGAGACCACGGGGCGCAGCGAGGGGTCGAGGGCCAGCACCTTGGCAAAGTCAGCCTGGGCCTCCGCCACGTTCCACACCGCGGCGTGGGCCTTCGCCCGCTTGAAGTAGGCCTTGATGTTGTCTGGGGGGGAAGAGAGAGAGGCCGGGTTGATGGAGCAGGGGGAAGTGGGACCGGGCTGGTTCCCACCTCGCCCACGGCTCCTTACCCTCATACTTGTTGAGAATGGAAGAGCAGTGATCCAGCACCTCGTAGTACTCCTCGCACTGCAGCTTGCACTGGCAGTAGTTTAACAGCAGGGGGGTGATCTTCTGGTCCAGCTCAATCCAGTCTGGAGATCCAGGCTGCTCCTGGAGGAGGTGACAGATGAAGGAGAGTGAAGGGAAGCTCCCAGCCCCTCCTTGTGACATCCAGGAGGGATGCGGGAGACTCACCTTCATCTGCAGGTTCTTGAGGCAGGCGATGGCGTCGTAGTACTTGGCAGCTGCCTCCTGCACCTTGCCCTGCCGGTACAGCTCGTTGCCTTCCTTGTGGATCTGGGGTACAGCCTGCAGCTTCTCCTCATCCGTCATGGCCCACGGGTCCTGCTGGTAGGAGCCGGGTGGCTCCACCTGCCAGCACCCCAGCGTTGAGCGCAGAGCCGCAGCACCCCCCCACCGGGGGGACAGCACCCCCTTTCCCAAAAGCGGGTGCCTCACCTTGAGCAATTCGATGTCGAAGATGAGGGGCTGGGGGTTCTTCTGGAGCTCATCGAGGTCGGCGTAGCCCAGGGAGCAGTGGTTGTGCAGCTGGGCCAGGCTGCAGCAGTGCTGCTGCCCCTCCAGAGGGTCCTTCCCTGCCGCGATGTTCCGCAGGCTCTTGGCCACCATGGGGTAGAGCACTACGTGCTGCGGGGCGAGGCCGGGGATGCACCGGGAACGCCGT
>NW_026635869.1:0-2030 GCF_028554395.1 Pezoporus wallicus | reverse complement strand
GGGTGCAGGGCACCCATGGGTGGGGGGGCCCCCACTATGGGACAGAGCTGGGTGCAGGTCTTGGTGGCCATGGATGAACCTGGGTGGGGGTCCCTGTGTGTAGGACACCCATGGGTAGCGTGTCGTGACCCTTTGGGGGCTCAGTGTTGGGGTCCCCATCTATGGGACACCGCTGCGTGGGGTCCCCACTGTGTGCCCCACGGGGCTGGGGACCCCCATTTGCACGATGTGGGTCTTTGTCCATGGGGCTCAGTACCTTGGGTAAGGGTTCCCCATTGCGTGACAGCCATGGGATGGGGGTCAGGGCTGTCTGGGGGGGTTCCCCTTGATGGCTATGGAAGCGCCTTTTTGGGGGTCCCTATTGCGGGGCCCCCCCTATAACCCCGCATTCCCCAATGGGTGCAATGCCGTTCAGGCCCGCTAGGGAGCGCTGGTGGCGCGGTCCCCGCGCCACCAGCGCTCCCTAGCGGACCTGAACGGCATTACACCCGTGCGCAGTGGGCGTGGCTACGTAAAGGGGCGTGGCCAGCGCACCCCGGAAGCCCCGTCGAGCACCGAGCGGTGAGTGCGGGTCCCGGTGTTGCGGTGGGGGGGGAACGGGAGGGTCCATTTGTGGGGTGCGTTAAACCCCTATGGGGTTGGGGGGGGGCAAACCCCGGTGCTGCCGCCCCATAACCGGAGCTACCGGTGACCCCTAGTGTGTGGGGGGGGGGCGAGGCTGCTGCATCCTTGTCCCGGTTCGATGCCCCCCCCCTTCCCCTCCGGTTTGGGGCTCTCGCTGTGTCCCGGTGTTGGGGTGAAGATGAATGCGTGTTAATGGGGCACACCCCCCCCCCCCGCATTTACCCCATTGGGGGGGGGGATTGGGGTCCCGGGTCCGTTTATCCCAGTGGGAAGGCGATGGCCATGGTTGGAAGGGGAAGGAAACGTGCTTGGGCAAGGTCACCCCTTGGCCACCCCTTTGGCCACCCCCTTGGCCACCCCTTTGGTCACCCTCCACCCCTTTGGCCATCCCTTTGGCCCTCCCTTGGCCACCCCTTGGCCATCCCTTTGGCCACCCTCTTGGCCACCCCCTTGGCCATCCCTTGGCTGTCCCCTTGGCCACCCCTTTGGCCATCCCTTTGGCCATCCCTTGGCTTGGCCACCCTCTTGGCCATCATCCGTGACCTGGCCAATCTCTTGGCCACCCTCTTGACCACCTCCTTCTCCACCCCTTTGGCCATCCTTGACCAGCATGGCCACCCTCTTGACCACCCCTTGGCCATCCCCTTGGCCATCCCCTTGGCCATCTCCTTGTCCAGCCTCTTATCCAGCCCCTTGCCCACCCCTTGACCAAGCTCTTGGCCAACCTCTGGGTCCTGGGAACTTCTCCCGTTTCCTCATGGGTTTGGAGACATCACCCCCCCATGGCCATCACCCCCCATGGCCATCACCCCCCATGGCCATCACCCCCCATGGCCATCACCCCCCATGCTCAGCACCCCCCCATGCTCAGCACCCCCATGGCCATCACCCCCCATGGCCATCACCCCCCCATGGCCATCACCCCCCATGGCCATCACCCCCCATGCTCAGCACCCCCATGGCCATCGCCCTGTGCTGGGTCCCGTTGCTGCCGTTGGGGTGCGCACCCCCCCCCGGTGCGATCCCCCCCGGTTCTCCTCATGGGATCCTCCCCCCTCGTGCAGGCTCCGGGCCGGGCTCCGGCCGCCTCCCCGCTCCCTAGGGCCGGGCCCGGATGGGAGCTCCGCTGCCCGCCCGCCTCGGGGACCCGGAGCCGTGGGGCTGCTCCTGCCCCTGCTGCTTCTCACGAGCCCGGCGCGGCACCCGCTGAAGATAGGGACCCCAGGGAGCGCCGGGATCCATCCCCACGGAGCCGCCGACCTCCTGCTGCTGCTGGGGACCCTGCGGACGCGGAGCATGATGGAGTCGCGCATCAGGCGTGAGTGCCGGGGGCAGCCGGAGCGTGGCGATGGGAGCAGGGAGCCGTTTTCCATCCCAGCCCGCGTCCGTTTTGCCCCGGACAGGAG
>NW_026635868.1:0-1959 GCF_028554395.1 Pezoporus wallicus | reverse complement strand
GCTTTTCACTTTCATACCTAGAAGTTCATTTGAATCCACCTTCTCCGCTCATTGCTCTTGGCTGTCCAGCGGCACAGTCAGTAGAGCACGAACGTCTGGCCTCTGCTCCCAGAGCCGAAGAGCCAGGAAGGAAAGCATGTGCTGGGCATCTTCAGCACACAGTCAGATTTCCAACGGTGTCACCATCATTGCTGTCGCTCCTCGCTTTCATACCTAAAGGTCCATTTGAATGCACCCTCTTCGGAGCTTGCTCTCGGCTGCCGAGCAGCACAGTGAGTAGAGCACGAACGGTTGCCGTCTGCTGCCAGAGCCGAAGAGCCAGGAGGGAAAGCATGTGCTGGGCATCTTCAGCACACAGTCAGCTTTGCAACGGTGTCACCATCATTGCTGTCGCTCCTCGGTTTCATACCTAAAGGTCCATTTGAATGCACCCTCTTCGGAGCTTGCTCTCGGCTGCCCAGCAGCACAGTGAGTAGAGCACGAACGTTGCCGTCTGCTCCCACAGTCGAAGAGCCAGGAGGGAAAGCATGTGCTGGGCATCTTCAGCACACAGTAAGCTTTGCAACGGTGTCACCATCATTGCTGTCGCTCCTCGCTTTCATACCTAAAGGTCCATTTGAATGCACCCTCTTCGGAGCTTGCTCTCGGCTGCCCAGCTGCACAGTGAGTAGAGCACGAACGTCTGGCCTCTGCTCCCAGAGCCGAAGAGCCAGGAGGGAAAGCATGGTGAAAGCTGGGTTAGGGTTTCAGGTTACAGTTAGGGTTAGGGGTTAGGTTAGGGTTAGGGTTATTGGGTGTTAGGTTTCATTAGGGTTAGGGTTAGGGTTAGGGTTTGGGTTAGGGTTGGGTTAGGGTTAGGGTTAGGGTTAGGGTTAGGGTTAGGGTTAGGGTTAGGGTTAGGGGTTAGGGTTAGGGTTAGGGTTAGGGTTAGGGTTGGGTTAGTCCCACAGTCGAAGAGCCAGGAGGGAAAGCATGTGCGGGGCATCTTCAGCACACAGTCAGCTTTGCAATGCTGTCACCGTTATTGCTGTCACTCCTCGGTTTCATACCTAAAAGTACATTTGAATGCAACCTCTCCAAAGCTGCTTCTCAGCTGCCCAGTAACACAGTGATTAGAGCACGAACAGTTGCCGTCTGCTCCCACAGTCGAAGAGCCAGGAGGGAAAGCATGTGCTGGGCATCTTCAGCACACAGTCAGCTTTGCAACGGTGTCACCATTATTGCTGTCGCTCCTCGGTTTCATACCTAAAAATCCATTTGAATGCAACGTCTCAAAAGCTTGTTCTCGGCTGCCCAGCAGCACAGTGATTAGAGCACGAACGGTTGGCTTCTGCTCCCAGATCCGAAGAGCCAGGAGGGAAAGCATGTGCTGGGCATCTTCAGCACACAGTCAGCTTTGCAACGGTGTCACCATCATTGCTGTCGCTCCTCGGTTTCATACCTAAAGGTCCATTTGAATGCACCCTCTTCGGAGCTTGCTCTCGGCTGCCCAGCAGCACAGTGAGTAGAGCACGAACAGTTGCCGTCTGCTCCCACAGTCGAAGAGCCAGGAGGGAAAGCATGTGCTGGGAATCTTCAGCACACAGTCAGCTTTGCAACAGTGCCTCCATCATTGCTGTCGCTCCTCACTTTCATACCTAGAAGTTCATTTGAATCCAACTTCTCTGCTCGTTGCTCTTGGCTGCCCAGCAGCACAGTCAGTAGAGCACGAACGTCTGGCCTCTGCTCCCAGAGCCGAAGAGCCCGGAGGGAAAGCATGTGCTGGGCATCTTCAGCACACAGTCAGCTTTGCAACGGTGTCACCATCATTGCTGTCGCTCCTCGGTTTCATATGTAAAAGTCCATTTGAATGCAACGTCTCCAAAGCTTGTTCTCGGCTGCCCAGGGGCACAGTGATTAGTGCATGAACGTCTGGCCTCTGCTCTTAGAGCCGAAGAGCCAGGATGGAAAACATGTGCT
>NW_026635867.1:0-2020 GCF_028554395.1 Pezoporus wallicus | reverse complement strand
GGTGACACCGGCTTGGCCTTGTGACGTCAGCAAGCCCACGCTCCCCCCACACCCCTCCCCGCCTGGCCCCAATGGTCCCCATGGCAACAGCACCCCACATTGCCACAGTGGTTCCTTCCATGGCCCCAATGGGCCCCTATGGACCCAGGGCCCTTCAATGACCCCAATGGGCCCCTATGGACTCAGGGCCCCCCCCATGACCCCAGTGGGCCCCTATGGGCGCAGGGCCCCACCCATGACCCCCAATGGTCTGGGTCCCTATGGACCCAGTGTCCCCCCCCATGGCCCCAATGACCCCCTATGGACCCAGTGTCCCCCTCATGACCCCAGTGGGCCCCTATGGACCCAGTCCTCCGCTATGGGCCTGATGCCCCCACTATGGACCTAGTGCCCCCCATGGCCCAGTGGCCCCCTATGGACCCAGTCCTCCCCTACAGGACCAATGTACCTCCTATGGACGTAGTGTCCCCCCATGGCCCCAATGGGTCCCTACGGACCCAGTGCTACCTCCCCACTATGGTCCCACTGGCCCCCTATGGACCCAGTGCCCCCCATGGCCCCAGTGCCCCCCCATGGACCCAGTGCCCCCCCATGACCCCAGTGGGCTCCTATGGACCCAGTCCTCCCCTATGGTCCCAATGCCCCCCCTATGGACCTGCTGCCCCCCCCCCCATGACCCCAATAGGCCCCTATGACCCCAGTGCTCCCCCCATGACCCCAATGGGCCCCTGGACCCAGTCCTCACTTATGGGCCCAATGACCCCCTATGGAACCAGTGCCGCCCATGACCCCAACGGGCCTCTGTGGACCCAGTCCTCCCCTATGAGCCCAATGCCCATAGACCTGGCTATAGGCATTATAGACCATGATATACAAGTATTGACCTGTGTTATAGACATTATAGACCATAATATACACCTATAGACCTGGCTATAGACATTACAGACCATAATATACACCTATAGACCTGGCTATAGACATTACAGACCATAATATACACCTATAAACCCGATTACATACATTACAGACCATAATATACACCTATAGACCCGATTACATACATTACAGACCATAATATCCACCTATAGACCTGATTACGTACATTACAGACCATAATAAACACCTATAGACCTGATTATGTACATTACAGACCATAATATACACCTATAGACCCTCGTTCTATACATTGGAGGCCTTTATTACATACATTACAGACCATAATATACACCTATAGACCCGATTACGTACATTACAGACCATAATATACACCTATAGACCCGATTACATACATTACAGACCATAATATACACCTATGGACCCGATTACGTACATTACAGACCATAATATACACCTATAGACCCGATTACATACATTACAGACCATAATATACACCTATAGACCCGATTACATACATTACACACCTATAGACCCGATTACATATACACCTATAGACCCGATTACATACATTACAGACCATAATATACACCTATAGACCCGATTACATACATTACAGACCATAATATACACCTATAGACCCGATTACGTACATTACAGACCATAATATACACCTATAGACCCGATTACATACATTACAGACCATAATATCCAGAGCGAGCGCCCCCTATAGGGCCCCATAGGCCCCTTTAAAGCCCCACGTGCTCTGCAGACGTCACAGCCAAGATGGCGACCCCCAGTGCCTGCCGCCTGGGCGCCGCCATCTTGGGCGCCGCCATCTTGGCTGCGTCGCGGCAGCCAATGAGCGGCCGAGCATCCGGTTGCCATAGAGACGGGGGAGGAGGGGAGGGCGTTGCGAGGCTGGAGACGGGACTGCACGTGTGGGGGGTACTTTGGGGTCTCGGGGGGTATTTGGGGGTCTCGGGGGGTATTTGGGGTCCCAAGGGGGTATTTGGGGGTCTCGGGGGGTATTTGGAGTCCCAAGGGGGTATTTGGGGTTCCAGGGGGGTATTTGGGGGTCTCGGGGGATATTTGGAGTTCCATGGGGGGTATTTGGGGTTCTAGG
>NW_026635866.1:0-2011 GCF_028554395.1 Pezoporus wallicus | reverse complement strand
CCTGAGGGATAATGGGGGGATGCAGGCACCCAGAGCATCCTGACGGATAACGGGATGCAGGCACCCAGAGCATCCTGAGGGATAAATGGGGGATGCAGGCACCCAGAGCATCCTGAGGGATAACGGGGGATGCAGGCACCCAGAGCATCCCCAGGGCTAACAGGGGGATGCAGGCACCCAGAGCATCCCCAGGATAACGGGGGATGCATCCCCAGGGATAACGGGGGATGCAGGCACCCAGAGCATCCTGAGGGATAACGGGGGATGCAGGCACCCAGAGCATCCTTAGGAGTTAATGGGGACATGGGCACCCTATGGGGGTGTGTGGAGGGTCCCTGAGCTGCCAGCTCCCCACGGGGTGCTGGGGGGTCCCCATTCACCCCGTGCCCCCCCCAGGGTGCCCCCGGCTGGAGGGGCTGCGGGGCCGGGCCCCCGGCTGCACCTGGGATTCGCTGCGGAACTCGGTGGGTGAGAAGATGCTTCAGCTGCGGAGCCACCCCCTGGCACCCATGGGTGCGGGCGCCTGCGCCCTGCTGCAGGAGCTCTCCGAGGAGCAGAGCTTCGCCATCAGCTACCTCGACATCGGTGAGCACCGCGCACCCTATGGGTGCCCCTGGGTGCGGGAGGGAGCCGTGGGACCTGTGGGCTCAGGGTTTGGGTACCCATGGGTGCCGTAGCCCATGGACACCTATGGACACGCATGGGCTTAGGGTTGGGGCACCCATGGGTGCCACAGCCCGTGGACACAATGAGCTCAGGGTTTGGGTACCCATGGGTGCCACAGCCCATGGACACCATGAGCCCCCCATGGGTTTAGGGTTTGGGCGCTTATGAGTGCCCCAGCCTATGGACACCCACAAGTCTTCCATGGGCAGCCATGAGCCCCACATGGACACCCATGAGCTCAGGGTTTGGGCACCTATGGGTGCTTGAGCCCCCCATGGACACCTATTAACACCCATGTGCTTAGGATTTGGGCACCTATGGGTACCCCAGCCCATGGACACCCATGAGCCCCCCCTGAACACCCACTGACACCCATGTGCTTAGGATTTGGGCACCTATGGGTACCCCAGCCCATGGACACCCATGAGCCCCCATGACCACCCATTGACACCCATGTGCTTAGGATTTGGGCACCTATGGGTACCCCAGCCCATGGACACCCATGAGCCCCCATGACCACCCATTGACACCCATGTGCTTAGGATTTGGGCACCTATGGGTACCCCAGCCCATGGACACCCATGAGCCCCCTATGAACACCCATTGACACCCATGTGCTTAGGATTTGGGCACCTATGGGTACCCCAGCCCATGGATGCCCATGAGCCCCCCATAGGCTGTGGCACCTTTGATGCCACATGCACCATGTGGCACCCATGGCCATGGGTGTCCGTGTGCTCAGCACTGGGGCACCCATGGGTGCAGCCTGCTCTTGGGCAGGGGTGTGTGAGGGTTGGGGTCACTGACCTGTCCCCTGTCCCCCCCAGACGCGCTGAGCCTCAGTGGCCTGCACCAGTGCCTGGTGGAGCTCTCGACCCAACCGGCCACCGTGTGCCATGGGGCGGCCCCATCGCGCGCCGGCGCCCGCGCTCAGGCGGCTCCTGCACCGTGCTGCACTGCGGGGTATGGCTGGGGCAAGTGAGCCCATGGGCACCCCATGGATGGACCCACGGACACAGGGACGGACCCATGGATGGACACACAGACACAGGGACAGACCCATGGATGGACCTACGGACACAGGGACGGACCCATGGATGGACACACAGACACAGGGATGGACCCATGGATGGACACACGGACAGACCCATGGACACACACACAGACCCATGGATGGACACACGGACACAGGGACGGACCCATGGATGGACACACGGACAGACCCATGGATGGACACATGGACAGACCCATGGATGGACACACACACAGACCCATGGATGGACCCACGGACACAGGGACGGACCCATGGATGGACACACAGACACAGGGACAGACCCATGGATGG